>NC_016088.4:25915774-26006716 GCF_000004515.6 Glycine max
ATTTATATATGCATAGATTGATAAATAGATAAATCTAAATATAAATAGATAGATTCATATATTGAACTGGTTCATGAATCAATCGGATCAAGTTACATGTAGCTCAAGTTCAACTTGTTTATTTAATGAGCTCAACTTTGAACCCAAGTTTAGCTCATTTGGTTCATTAACCAACTCAAACCATGTTTGAGTTGGTCCGATTCATTACAACCTAGTAAGTAACACCCCAAAATTTACAACCCAGTAAGAAAGTACACAAGTAATTTGATTAGGGCTTAGTTAAGATTTATTTAATTGTTCCTAATAAGAAATGATGTGGGTTGAATAATTAAACCTAGTTAGTAATTAATTTGTCTGTGATTGAATTGTCTATAGGGTTTTATTTAAATATTAATTTTAGTGTGTTAATTCATTAAATTGTTTACATGTTGATTTAAATTACTTGAGTTCTAAGTTTATCTAATAAATTAGTACTCATGAAATTTTACCTTTAAATAATTCTTTATATAAAATTTTAATTGATAAACTAGTTGCATCGCATTAATATTATAAATACACAGTGAAAAATTACATTGTGTAAACTAAACTTGGGGTACCTAAAATCTAAACCCTAACTTGCAAACACCTAACCTAACACCTCACCATTGCTTTAAACCTAAGTCGCATGTGTAATCCACTAATCCTACCCCTAAACCCCACGACCTCAACCCAAACCCTCATCATCTCTCTCTTTTTTCTTGGGAGCTATCTGTGACCAAGGAAGAAGGATGACAAGCACTTTTGCTTAGGATACAAACCCAGAGAGCCCATCAACCCCAACTCATCGCTTGTCATCCCCATCTCATTTTCTCCCTCTTGAGTACTTGGACTATTAGTAAGGGGAATTCTTCTTTGTGAACTCAATTCCCATAGTTGTCTTTGGAAAGAGACAACCATGGCATTGCATGCTTGCCTCCATTGTTGATATTGATCCAATTGCATGTTGGTTTTGATGGGGGAAATTATTATTTGTAAATTCTATTTAGTTGTTGGTTGTACATGGTTTGCATGTATCTTTTTCTTCATTTTTTTTTTGGCTCTATAAATATTTGGGAAAGCTCTAAATACAAAGGAGACTCTATCCAATTTTTGTAAATTTTAAAACCAAGTTTTTCTATGGAAATTCAAAGCCAAAGTAAAAAAAGGCAGTGGCTGGAATGTTGTTTTTGCTGGAATAGGCCCCACCATCTTCAAGTTTTCTCAAAATCTAACTATTGTATTTTTTTAAAAATTTGTCTTAAATTAAACTAGACACAAAATACTACAAATTTGATGCAAAGATGAGGTATGCTAAAAATGGAGTTCATCTATGGCCTACAAGTTAACCTCACTGTTTTTTATATATAATTTGAAATTAGGAGTGCTCTGTATTTGTTAATTATATAATTTTCTATTTACATTCTTTAAAATGTGATTACCAATCCTTGAACTAGACAAATAAGGTTTCTAACCTTGTATATTAGGTAAATTAAACATGTTATCTTCTAATTTTTAAAAGGTAGGACAAAACCAAATTGATTGTTAGAAAAATGTTTTCAAGTTAGGAAAAATGGCTTTAAAGAAAAATTTTCTGAGAATTGTAGAAAATGATTTTTGGTGCAAATTTTACCTTGATGAAAATATAATTTTGTTAGCTTCAATATAGAAAAAGTACAACTCAATTTGGTTTTGGGAAGGGTTAGAAAAATGCAAATGTTTTAACTAGGGTAATTCTGGAATCTAAACTGTCCTTTTTCCTTGTAAATTTTAGAAAATGATTTTTGGTGCAAATTTTACCTTGATGAAAATATATTTTTGTTAGCTTCAATCTAGAAAAAGTACAACTCAATTTGGTTTTGGGAAGGGTTAGAAAAATGCAAATGTTTTAACTAGGGTAATTCTGGAATCTAAACTGTCCTTTTTCCTTGTAAATTTTAGAAAATGATTTTTGGTGCAAATTTTACCTTGATGAAAATATAATTTTTTTAGCTTCAATCTAGAAAAAGTACAACTCAATTTGGTTTTGGGAAGGGTTAGAAAAATGCAAATCTTTTAACTAGAGTAATTCTGGAATCTAAACTGTCCTTTTTCCTTGTAAATTTTCACAAGACAATTGGGATACCGTGTTAGAAAATAGAGATAATGAAATTTAAATCTATGTAAAATGTTTGTGTGTTAAAAATCATTCACTAATTTTAATTGTAGCATGTCCTGTCCTATTTTTTTTTCCAGAAGTCTAGGGTTTTGAGTTTTTCTTCTTTAATCATGAAATGAAATTGCTATTTGTGCTAAGTGTATAAATTGATTTATATGACTTATGAGGAAATGTTGATTTACTATCTTGGAAGATCCGAAAAGTGTGAATTCTGGGTCAATGCTAATTCATGTGTGCCATGTATTTATTTTAATTCAACTGTATTGGAGACTAGGAGGAGTGTGAACCTTGAGCATTGAAAGTTGTATGTGCATTTGATTGTCTAGGTGATACAGTTGATTTTCAGCCATAGTGTAAAATTGTTTATCCGTAGTGGTTGTCGAGCTATGATAGGGACTCGAATGTGAGGACATGTGATCGTTCTAGTATTAATAGCGAATTTTGGAGATAAACAATAAACAAATCTTAAACAGAGTGCAAAAATACCTAGACTATGGACTAATAATTTTAAGAATAATTTTATCATAATTGAAGTCTTTATTTGTGCTTTGGACGTAAAATGAACTTAGGAACCTTTCTTGGAGGAACCATCGATAAGTGTGGAGGATCATAAGACTTGAGAGGGTGAAATGTACCCAAAACTTAATGAAATTGTGATTATTATGATGATTGATTGTATGGTAGTTTCACATGAACTTGGATGTGAGTACTTTTGATGACTATAACTTTTTTCTAGTAATATTAGCATGATTTTGAGATACGTTCATGGAAACATGAGTTTGTGGCAAGAAACAAAAAGTACAAGATAAAAGGAGTTGTGTGGGGTGTTTTGACTGTGAGATGTTGATGATTGTGAAACAAAGGTCGAATGACAATATTCACCTAGAGTGGTGACGAGGACAGGGCTCCTCAAAACAAAATGATTATGGAGCTAGAAACGTGTTCTAAAAGAAGTGGAACCTTATTTTGTCAAACAAAAGATGAATCTCGATAGAGGGAATGGTTAAAGAGTCAGTCCTCAGAGATCGGATGGCCCTACAGAGTGGTACATGGGGTATGCTCGCTGACTTGAAAGTTCTTAGGGATGTGGCACCGAGTTTGTGGTCATGTTTCCACATGTTGACTTGGCAATCCTGACCAATGCGAGACATAATCGTGTCTGTGAAAACCCGCCATTGTATTGTGGTAAGGGTGTGCTCCAAATAGTCATCCAGTTTAAAATGTTGTAAGACCACTGAGTTCTAGAGGTTCTAGTTGCATTTGGCCAAGGTGAAATGATTACAAAATTAGTAATGCAAACGATTGTGGTGCGAGTGAGACCCAGTAGACAACCACATCGTTGTGGTTAGTAGACTTGTGTATGTCTTCTAAAAGTCGTTCTATGTGTCGTTTGACAAAGCTAGAAGATTCACCCTAATGTTTTATTCTTTTAGGATCAGAATTTTTAACACCTTGAAAATTACAACTAAGTTGTGCGTAGATATTTAATTCTTTTGGATATTTGTCTGGGATTGAATTGATTGTGGACTGTGATTTGATTAAAAATCATGGTGTTAATTTATTTAATTATGTGCACAGTTAGTGTAAAATATATGATTTTCATGTGCGATTTAATTATTTTGATTGACAGTTGATCGAATTATATGAGTTCTAAGTTATTTTTATTATTTAGTACTCGGGAAAATTTTACCTTTAAATAAATTTTTACAGATAAAATCATAATTTATTAACTAGTATTAGATTTTATTTTGTGGCTAAAGGTTTATAAAGTTTCATTGCATCACGGTAAAATTACGCAATGTAAAATTACACCCAATAATTAAATCCACTCCTAATGGCACTTAAGAGGACACATTCCATTAATAGACACCTAATCACCCTAACTAAGACACATGGACAACACTAACTATCTCTCCCTCACACCTACACGTCAAAACCTTCCCACACTCACACACTCACTTCATTTTTCTCATTTCTAACTTGAAGAACACACCAAAGCTCTCTTCTCTCACCTAGTTTTAGCACCCTTACCAAAGCAACACAAAACAAACCTATTCCTCTCCATTTCTGGTCTTGGTTGAGAGAGACAAGCGGAGAAGAAGAACAAAATTTTGCCTATTCCATTCATGCTTGTGGTGCTTTCCTAGAGTTCAATGAGCAAGCTTCAACCCCTCACCCTTTCTCTTCCATTTTGTGTGTGAAGATCTTCAATGGTAAGTGGGGGAGTTCTTCTTAATGAACTCAGTTCTTGGTTTCCTTTGGGAGAAGGCAACCTTGGTGTAATGATCCTCCATGCGTCCGCATTTAAAAATCTTAAGTTTTGTGAAAAGAAAATATAGTTTAACCAAATTTGTTTTTGTGAAGCTGTGATGAATTCTTGCAGACTGCTTGTTTTCTTCTTCATTTTTTGCTCTATTTGTGATTGGGAGAGTTACAAATAAAAAGGAGACTCTGCTCAATCTTTTTAGAATTTTTTCACAAGCTTAAGTTTAGAAATTTGGGGCCATGAGAATGGTGAGATTGACTGGAAGATTGAGTTCTCTGGACTAGTCTCAGTAGTTCAAGCCTATCTTAAAATCTACCCATTGGTTTTTCATGAAATTGGTCTTTTTTTGCTTTAGACAAAATGTTCAACAACTTCTTTATTGGAGCCCTTGAGAGATGAGGTCAAATTGAGGCTCATATGTGACATGCAAAATAATTGCCTTGTTTTGCAAATTAGGTATGGAAGTGTGTAGTTTTTCTTAATTTTGAGTCTCTATGGTTATTATCTTGAAATTCTTTTTACAGTTTATTAAAATAGAGAGAAAATTATTTTTAATCATGCATATTAGAAAAATTATAGAGGTTATCTTCAAGTTTGAAAAGGCAAGGTAACACATAGTGGTTGTTGGAAGGATCTTTTGTGAAGTTTGGACAAAAAGGATTGAATGAAAATTTACTGGGAATGGGAAATTACAAATTTTTAAAATGTTTTTACCTTTTTGGAAATGTCTCTGTTACCTTTAAACTATAAAAAAGTATAACTCTGTTGGATCAAGTGGCCTCAGAATAATTAAGAAGGGGGGGCTGAATTAATTATTCCTAAACCTTTACTAATTAAAAATTTACTCTTCTAAGGCTTTTACTATGTTGTTAAGTAAAAGAAGAATAGAAAAGAAACTTAACCAAAAGCAAAAGCAGAAATTAAAGTGCACAATGGAGATTAAAAGAGTAGGGAAGAAGGAGACAAACACATAAGAGTTTTTATACTGATTCGGCAACAACCCGTGCCTACATCCAGTCCCCAAGCGACCTGCGGTCCTTGAGATTTCTTTTCCAACCTTGTGAAAATCCTTTTACAAGCAAAGATTCATAAGTGATGTACCCTCCCTTGTTCTCTTTGAACAGCCTAGTGGATGTACCCTCCACTAGAACTGATCCACAAGAGATGTACCCTCTCTTGTTCTCAGTCAAACCCAAGTAGATGTACCCTCTACTTGTACCACAAAGGATGTACCCTCCAATGTGTTAAGACAAAGATCTTAGGTGGTTAAACCTTTGAAACTTTGTGAATGGGGATACAAAAGAATTCTCAGGCGGTTAGTCCTTTGAAATATTTTGTATATGAGAAAGGGAAGAATCAAAAGAATTCTCATACTGTGTCGTTTTGAATTCTTTGACAAGGGAGAAGGAAGACACAAAAGAATTCAGGCAGTTAGTTCTTCGTTCTTTTGGAAAAGGGAGAAGAGAGACACAAAAAGAATTCAGGCAGTTAGTCCTTGGCGAATTCTTTTTGGCAAAGGGAGAAGAGAATGAAAAGATGAATAGCACAAGCTTTCAAGGTTTGGAAAACCAGAAAACTTTGGAAAGATTTTGGCAAAAGGAAGAAGAAGAAGAAGTTCAAAGAGACTCAGAAATCAATGTGAAAGAATTGCTTGTGTAAAGAATGAATTGGAAAAGATTGATAGATAGATTTAATGATTGATTTCTCTCTTTAAATGCAAAACAAAGCCTTGCTTTTATAGACTTTTCATGTCTGGTCAAGAGAACCATTAGAAGAGTTGTGACTTTTAGAAAAACTTAAAACCAATTTGAAAAAGTCAAAAACTATTTGAAGAGTTACATCTTTTGATTTCTTCAGAAACTATCACTGGTAATCGATTACCAAATCAGTGTAATTGATTACACAAAGCTTTTTTGTGAAAGTATGTGACTCTTTACATTTGAATTTGAATTTCAACATTCAAACACACTGATAATCGATTACCAAAACATTGTATTCGATTACAACATTTTGAAATCAATTGGAACGTTGTAAATTCAGTTGAAAGCTTTTTGAAAACCATTTTGCTACTGGTAATCGATTACAATAATCTGGTAATCGATTACCAGAGAGTAAAAACTCTTTGGTAAAAGGTTTTGAGAAAAATCCATGTGCTACTCAATTTTTGAAAAAACTTTTTCATACTTACCTTGATTAAGTCTTCTCTTGATTCTTGAATCTTGAGTCTTGAATCTTGATCTTGATTCTTGGAAGCTTGAACCTTGAATCTTGATTCTTGAAATCAAATTTCCTCTTGAACCTTGAAATGTTCTTGATTCAATCTTGAACATCTTGAACTCATTCTTTGATTCTTGAGATCATCATCTTTGTTATCATGAAGTGTTCTTGACATTTGAGCTTTTTTTCATCACCTTTGTTATCATCAAAACTTCTTTGAATCAATCTTGATTCATCATGAAGCTTGCTTCTACAAACTCAATTTGGTTTTGGGAAGGGGGAGAAATTTACAAATCTTTGAACTATGCAAAATTGGGTAGCCCTCTATCTTGCTATCTTTTGGAATTTTTAGAAATTTTTGTAGATTTTTTTCTAGTAAATTGGCTTACCCTGTTAGAAAGATAAGGAAACTTTCTTTAAGGCTATATAAATTTTTTTTGTTTATAATATTGTTTGCCAAATTTTATAGAGCCTTGAATTTGCCTTGTTTTTCTAAGGTTTAGGATTTTCAACATTGTGCATTGTTTGTGATGAATTGCATATTTTGACTAAGTGTTAGCTTGATGAATTTATTTGTTGTTATATGGTTTTATGATTTGTTTTGAACTGTATGAAAGACCCAGAAAGTGTGAATCCTGAACAATTATTATTGTTATATGCGCTAACTTAATTGGAGATTAGGAGGTGTGACCTCGGGCACTGAAAAATGCTTGTGATTGTTGTGGGCGACACGATTGGTTTCCAACTATAGTCAGTGATTTCTTGTGTGTTAGATATTGTTGTTTGGTAGTTACAAGGTCAAGTTGTCAGTAATAAGTAAAAGTTTCATATATATTGTAATTTTAGGCATATTATGCTTCTAAACTAAGTCTTTGAGTAAACATTAAAGTTGGAGATAATCTTCTTAGCTTTCAAACGAGATAAGAATCAACTTGATTGAGTTAGGCTATCTTTATTGATAATTTTTATAATCTATGAATGTGATAGGTGCAAAATAGAAAATGAAGGGGATATTAACCCAAAACTTATGAGATGTTTTGATAAACTTAAACATGAAGTTGAAAGTTGTTATAATGATATAGTGATGCATAATTATATGATTTGATTAGTCTACGCTCTTATTGTTGAGGATATTATATTGATGATTACGTTAATTGATGAATGTATAAAGTTGGATTGATTGATTTCTTGATGCTGATATGAGACGTGGTTGAGATGACGTTTCGTTATTAAAGTTAACTGTATATTGAGATCATGAGATTCACATTCTTATAAGTTTTTTGTGAGTTGTTTGCAAGAATTCAAGGTGTTGGAATTTCTTGCTATGCTTATTGAACTATAGGTGAGTTCATGAGTGTGTTGAACATATGAAAGATGAATCTATGGTATTATAACTTCTTATGATGTTGAGATTGGTGAATGAATTATGATGACATATGTTTGTTGTGGATGATAATCTTATTTTGAGAACTATTCACATGTGTGAAAATGAGTTAACTATATCCTTTGGAAAGGTTTTTGTTGTTGTTAAAAAATGGTATAGTTGGGTGGGTGAATTCCATGTCAGAACTCCGCCTCACTAAAGTGACCCAAAGGTCTCGCCTAGTGGGGTATCTTTTTGAGTATCACCCCTATGTTTTAACTTCAAATGACATGTTGGAGTGTTGAGAACTACTTTCCAAGAGGATTAGTGATCCTTTTTGTGTATACGGAATGAATTGTTGTTGATGGTGAAACTTGGATGCTTGAGACTAACCACGAGTGAACATGGATGTGTAATACCTAAAACTCTCAAGGAATTTAAGTGTAGTTGTTGTTGTGAATAGGCACGTAAGTTGGGGTGCTTGAAGGTTGTCGATGGTGGCTAACGGGAATACACATATAGAATGAATTGGTGGGCAAATCCTAGATAGTTTAAGGTCTTTGAAAACCTTATCGAAGGTAAGCCACTACCCATGTTCATCCATTTTTTACGAAACCACATTCTTCTTCGTAGGGTTAATTTGAGTCTCTCTTAATGGTTAATGTGTGACTATGTTAAGGGATTTTACTTGGGTTAATCGCATAAAGGTGAAATCTCCATGGAGTCGAATCTACCTTTGGTGTCGATGATTGATGGACCGGTGATGATGATGTTTTATGGATAAATCATGGAAATGATGATTGATTGACCGACGACGATGATGATGATGATGTATGATAATTGAATCTTGATATGATGATTGATGAACTTATGATTGTTATAATATGTTTTGTTATGTAAATTCTAAGACTTACGTTTTATGCATGATTTTTACTTATTATGTTATATATGTAATGATAATGGATCATGCTTTAATTGTTAAGTTTTATATTATTTTAGTATGTTTGTTTTTGGAAAGTTTACCCTTGTGTTGTTGTATGTGTGTTTCGTGCCCTGTGATGATCCCATATTTGATGTATGTTGGGAACAACTGGCTATGAGACGACCCCATGTCTTTAGGGACTTCGTGGATGGGCGTATTTGAACGTGAAGACGCATGCTCCATTTTTGTTTCTTTTTTTAAAGCTATGTTTAGTGTTGTCCAGATTAAAGTTTATGTAGTTTATCCTTATAGTGTTCTTAATGTTTATATGCATGTTTTCGGGAGATTTGAGTTGGTAATGATTTTGTGTATATATATATATATATATATATATATATATATATATATATATATATATATATATATAAAAGGTGGTGTTTTATTTCCTTGTTGTGCATTTTAACCTTTTTCTTTGAGACGCGAAAAGTTTACAAATACTTTCATAAATAAATTAATTGAAGAATTTTAAATGAATTAAAATAAAGTCTTTTGTTTGATATATTTTTAGTTCCATATAACATGGGCAAGTTGTTACAATTCCAATGCTTAAATCAATTATAATAATTTTGATAACATCAATTATTATAGGCAATTTTACTAATAAATGATATTATTCAAATATTAACTATTTTTTTGACTAATTACTTTTTATCTAAAATACTTTTTTTGCGTCATTAATAATATTTTCACATATTTTTTATGATTTTTATACCCTCATCTACTACTTAATTCAGAAATAATAATTTATCTTAAAACTATTTTGATGAATTCTAAAAGACATATTAAGGGTTTATTTATATAAAATAAAATTTGTACAAGAATACGTAGAAAACATTAAGATTTTCTATGGTTTTTTCAATGAAGTTAATGAAATAATATTTTAAAAAATCACAGCAAAATTTGTTGATGAATTTTCAAGAAAATCACAAAGTTTATAAAAAAAAATTGCGTGGAAAAAAAACTATGAAAAAATTTCACACACAAGAAAATTTTGCAGATTTAAACTTTGTTGTATAAACTTTGCTATACATAATAAAAAAATGAATTTGAAGAATGTAAATGAATAATTTTATGTCACGAAAAGACAATTAATTATAAATTGTCTATAAAAAAATATTAAGAAAGAATTGTCATGCAAAAAGAAAAAAGGTTCATCATTTGCACTAAATAGTGAAATAGAATGTGTAATGCTTCCTTAAAAAAAGTGTAATGGTAAGAAGTTTTTAAACAAATTTAATTAATAAAAAAATACAATGTTCTTTGATAAATATAGTTTTCAATATATATAAATATAAAGGACATATTAGATTAGAATAACCCTTTTACACGAAAATGAGAACTATAACTCTCATATGTTAGATTAAAATGAAAAATTAAGATTAAAACATTTTAAATTCAAATTAAAAACTCATTTAATCATAAAATATTTATAAGATTTATAAAAAAAATCAAATATCTTAAAGATTTAGAACCCATTTGGGGTGGTTGAGATTTTTTTTTTGTTTTTAATTTTCAAATGTAATTTTTAAAACAAAATGTGTTTGACAAAAATGAAGCTGAAATGATTTTTAAATCATTTTAGAAAGACTTTTACACTCATTTTCAAAATCAAGAAAAAATGTTTTGTGAATTTGGTTTTTAGTTTAAAAAAAACATGCATTTCTCAATTTGATAATGACATTTTTTTTTGTTTCCACCACCACTACTGTCACCATCACTACTATCATCGTCATTATCACTGCCACCACCATCAATACCACCTTTGTTATCACCGTGGAGATCGGGTTTGGCTTTGGGTTTTTCACGACTGAGAAAGCCAAGTTTGGGGATGGGGTCGAGTATGCTGATCCCCGCTCCCGCCCTCGCCCCATTACTATTCTAATATAATAAATATTTTAAATTACTATTATAACCTTACAATTTTAATGGATTAATGTTTGTTTTATGCATGAATCATTGTTTTCTTTATAATTGTGTATAATTTTTACTTAGTTTCATGTTGAGCTTAAAAAATAAATGACAACAAGCAATTTTCACTTAATTAGTTGCAAAGCGCTTGAATTTCAACCTTGATAAACAAGATATCATGATCACTATTTCTTTAAGCTATCCAAAAAAATGAGATCAAACAATTTTTACTTGAAATTTCAATTTAGGATGCTATAATAAATTGAGTCCAATTATAAAAAAAATAGTCATGTTTTCTCCCTTTTTTATGAATAAAAAAAAGATAGGATTGGGGCGGGGAAACCCGATCCCCAAGTGAGGGTGATGATGGGTCTAATTTTTGAACCCCGAAGGGGATCAGGGCAGGGGTGGGGAGGACTTAGGGAGTCAGGGTGAAGAGACTAAATCCGTCCCCACCCCACCCCCCGTTGCCATGCCTACCACCACCACACCATCAACACCACCATCATTGTCACCGCTATAACTATTGTCATTATCGCTACCACGACCACGACCACAACCACCATCACCATTGACATTGCTACCACCACCACCACCATCATCAATGTCATTGCCACCGCCATTGTCATTGTCATTGTCACCACCACCACCACCACAACCACCATCAATATCGTCACAACCACCACACTACCACCACCACCACCAACATCATCATCACCATTGACATTGCTACCACCATGATCACCATCAATGCCACCACCACTAGCATTGTCACCACTACTACCAACAATACCACCTTCATCATCACCATCACAATCACCACCAACGTTGCCACCTCCACCACCACCACACTGCTACTACCAACATCGCTACCACCACCACCACCACACTCTACTACCAACATCGCTACCACCACCACTCCACCAACGTCAATACCACCACCATTGCTATCGACATTGCTACCACCACTAGAAGTGCCACCAGTACCACTAATACCACCTTTGTCACCACCACCATCGCCACCACTAGTTGCCACCACCACCACATTATCAGTGCTACCACCATCGACATCTCCACCTCCAGCACCATCGGCATCGCCACCTGGCAAATTTCCCAGTTTGGGACTGAATTACAAACTTTTTCCCAGATTGGGGCTCTTTCCAAACTATTTCCCAGGGGGTGCTGTTTTTGCACGTACCCAGTATGCAAGTCGCAAGTGGGAGTGGCGACTTCGTGCATGCTTGACACGTGGCGAGGCCTGGAGGGACGCGCCAACGAGCTTGGCGATTTCAGCCCACATGAAGTGGGAAGCGCCAGTACTGTTGGCGCTTTGAGCCTGCTATGTGACGTCCCGTCGGAGCAGTAGCAGTGCAGCAGCCTAGGTGCAGAAGCTAGCTCTGTAGGTTTGCAGAGAAAACGTAAATGCCATTGGCGATTTGCTTTGAGTTGAAGTCGCAAATACCATTGGCGTTTTGTGTGGTTCTTCGTTTAAAAGCTGGGTCATGGCATTCATTCTTTGTCTGCATTCCTTGCTCCTTGCTTTCGAGTTTGCTTGTGTTATCCGAGAGAGTGAAATTGCTTGTGTCAAGAGAGAGAGCTACTTGCTTGCTGCTGTTGCTGTTGGTGTTCTTTCATTTTCTTAAAAACTTGAAAGTTATATATTGAATCTTTTGTATGTTTTTATTTATGTAGATGTTTATATTATGATAATGGAATGGTTTTAGGTAGTGTAAGCTAATAATTTTGTATAGTTTAGTTTCAATTCTTAATGTTATATGGTAGATTAGATTTAGTTTAAATTTTTTATATGGTAAATTAGGAATAATTTTACATACTCTAAGTTATTAATTTTATATGGTAGATTAGGAATAGTTTAAATTTTTATATGATAGATTAAATTTAGTTGAAATTTTTTATATAATAGATTAGGAATAGTTTTAGGTACCATAACTTATTAAGTTTAGATTAGCTTTAGTTTAAATTTTGTATATGGTAGATTACATTTAGTTTAAATATTTGATATCATAGATTAGGAATAATTTTATGTATTGTAAATTATTAATTTAAAATTAGGTCTGAATTAAATTTTTTATATTACGTTAGTTTTAATTATTATTAGTTTCATATGTTATGTTTAAATTAGAATAGTTTTAAGTATTTTAAATTATTGATTTTGTATGTTAAATTATTTTACTCGTAATTATTTGAAGTCATTAATTTTGTATATGGTAGATTACATTTAGTTTAAATATTTGTTATGATAGATTAAGAATAATTTTATGTAGTGTAAATTATTAATTTTAAATTAGGTTAGAATTAAATTTTTTTATATTACGTTAGTTTTAGTTATTATTAGTTTCATATGTTATGTTTAAATTAGAATAGTATTATGTATTTTAAATTATTGATTTTGTATGTTAAATTATTTTACTCGTAATTATTTGAAGCCATTAATTTTGTATATATATTATTTTAATTTTTAGTTGAAAATATAAATATTATTTTATATATTTAAATTTATATTTGTATGTAATTTAATTTATTTATAAAATATATATGAATTAGGTTATTTGTATAATATATTTTGTTATTGAAATTAAAAAAATATAATTTGTTATTTATGTAAAGTTGTGTTTGGATGTGATTTAATTTATTTGTATAATACATTTAAATTTCCGTGATTGTATATTATATTTTGTTATTGAAATATGTAATTTTTGAAAAATATAATTTGTTTTTTATTTTAAGTTGTGTTTGCATGTATTTGAAATTATTTGGAGAGTATATTTTGAAATTATTTTAATTAATTTTTTGTAAATATACTTAATTTGTGTATGTATAATTAATGTATAAATTTTATCGTCAATTAATTGTATTATATTTTATTTTGTAGGATCAATGGCATCTTCGTCGTCATGCTCATCAAGTATACAAACTAGGTCTGGTCCAATTGATGGTGACGTTTTGTGGATGCAACCCAAGCATGTTTTAGAACATGTTTGGAATGAGGAACCAGACAGAAAATTACACATTAGACGAGCAGTCCCGACGTATCAAGGTGAATAACAAATACTAGAGGAAATTGTTCCTCTGCTTCGGCAATCTGGGTTTTATTGGATAATGAAGATGGGATACCTAAAGATAAATGCGACCTTAATTAGTGCGTTCATTGAAAGATGGAGGCCCGAAACACACACGTTTCACTTGAGATGCGGAGAGGCTACCATTACTCTTCAAGATGTGTCAATTTTATTAGGTCTTCGTACTGACGGGGCACCATTAATTGGTTCAACAAATCTTGATTGGGCCGATTTATGTGAAGAATTATTAGGAGTCAGACCACAGGAAGGCGAACTTGAAGGTAGTGTGGTAAAATTAAGTTGGTTGGCTCACCATTTTTCTCACATAAATATTGATGAGGGTAACATTGAACAATTACAAAGGTTTACCCGTGCGTGGATCCTTCGATTCATAGGAGGTGTCCTCTTTGTTAACAAAAGTAGTAGCAGAGTTTCCTTAAGGAACCTACAATTTTTACGTGACTTTGAACAGTGTAGCACGTATGCGTGGGGACCTGCCGTGCTTGCGTATTTATATAGAGAGATGTGCAGCGCCACCGATTACGAAGTTAAATCAATCAGAGGTATGTGCATCTTAATCCAAATGTGGGCATGGGAACGATGCACGACTTTGGCTCCAAAGAGGACGCCTCCCGTCATAGAAAATACTTGTTCTTCATTTAACTTTCCTTGTGGAGTGGATGTCATACACGCGAACGATGTGCGAACAAGCTTGTTCTTGATTTTTTCTAAGTTCTTTAACAAGCTTTGAACAATATACTTGCCCTTCATTTAACTGTCTTTGGGCTTGGCGGCCACGCTCAACAAAGTACTTTCGACACCTATTGTACGTTGATTTGACCAATGCTGTTATGGGAATGTTGCGACAATCCTTCAAAACCTTATTGATACATTCTGAGAGGTTGGTTGTCATGTGACCATATCGACGTCCTTCTCTATCATAAGCCATCGTCCATTTTTCCTTTGAAATGCGATCAATCCATGTTGCTATGGCTGGACTCAGTTCACGAAATTTTTCTAAATTTTGATAAAAAAATGTGCTTGCAAGGAGTGTAGGCTGCATAAAATTAGTTATGAATAAAAATTTTAAGTATATATGAAAGTTAAATAAACGTGACCATCAAATATGAAATCTTACCCAATTTCTTCAACATTTCTTTTTGTTTGGCATTATTGAATTTCCGATTGAAGTTGCTTGCTATGTGTCGCACGCAGTAGACATGATAACCGTGGGGAGGTTGTCAACCAAGTGCTTCGTTAGCGACAACGGACTTTATACTCACGTGTTGATCAGATATCAGACAAATACCATTTTTATCTGTGACGTGTTCACGCAAGTGTGCCAAAAATCATGACCGCGCTGTCAACGTTTCACCTTCGACCACCGCGAATGCTAGAGGAAGGACACCACCATTTCCATCTTATGATGTGGCCATTAAGAGGGTCCCACGGTATTTGCCGTACAAATGTGTGCCGTCAACTTGTATGATTGACTTACAGTACTTGAAAGCCTCTTTACATTGGCCAAAAGTCCAAAAAAGCTCTATGAAATTGACGGTGTTCGCGACTAACCGTATTCCCAATGATAAAATCGTCATGTAGTATTTGAAAATATGATCCAGGAGAATGATTTTGCATGTGTGTTAGCCACGACGAAAGTTTCGCATATGACTCCTTCCAATCGCCATATTCAATTGCAATGGCTTTCTGTTTCGCCAACCAAGCTTTTTTGTACGACACCTTGTACGCAAATTCGCTGTTAATCCTCTCTTGAATCAAAGAAACTTTTATTGATGGATCTTCTCTGATCATGCCTGTCAATAACATAACAAAATTTAAATGACAATTAACAAAAAAATGAACATAATATGAACATAAAATACGTACCTACTACACAAGTGACAATTAAATCTGAATCAAGTTTCTCGTGATCTTGTGTCATGGTCATATTTAAACATGTGTGTGGTCCACCCCATTGTGTGACTTTCCACGTATCTGTTTTTTTAGATAAAATTGCCCTCATATAGAAAGGGCAAGGACACTCTACACTTTTGTTCAAGCAACAAACCACATACTTGTTTGATTTACTTTCAACAACTTTGAAACTTTGATGCACCTTCATAACATATTGTTTAACTGCATTTTTGACCGCATCTTTACTATCAAATTCCATGCCAACATATAATTCTTGGCCAACATTAAAGGTCGACGACATCTCCAAACCGCAAATGTCCTCCTCATCAGGATAACTCCAGTTGATATTGTTATAATGTAAAGCATCATTCCAAAATGGATTTTCAATTCATTGTGCACCTAACAGTTCAAAATAAAAATTCAAATCATACTTATTTAGCATTAAATACAATTGTCATCAAATAATAAATGTATTGTCTAATTTTTTTATACAGCAAATTATACCTTCTGCTGGGTGAACAATTCTTATTGGTTGAATCATGTCGGTGACTTCATCGTCTGTATCAGATATACCGTCAACACTGTCATCTTTGTCTAACGACTCTTCAACGTATGAGTTAGACACAAGATAATAATCATCATCATCATCATCATCATCATCTTCGTCAACATGTAAATTGCTCATATTTATTGGCGGTTGTGTCTCATCATTAGATAAATAATTTCCACATGATGTAAGCGAATTCGCAGAATGAAACATTGAACCACCAGCCACATCCTTTTCTATGTACAATTCTAGAACTGACATTTGGTCTTGTTGTTTAAAAGTTTCCAGCATCGTTTCAATGTCTACAGTTGATAGTAGAAATAATTTCATTATTTTGTAACTTTACCTTATCTCCAATTTTTTTCTTCAAAGCATTGAAACTAATTCCACGTTTAATCTGAATCGCTTTTTTACTGCCTTCAAATATTACACCATCATTATCTTCATATACCCTTCCATTGAAATACAACACTGTTATAACCGAATTCATCGTGTACCTACAAAAACAATATTTTAACACGTCAAATAAATTATAAAATGGGTATCACAAAAAGTCATTACTGAAACTTCAAAATAAAACTTTATTTTAAAATAAAATTTAACTTCAAATCAATTTCACATTAAGACACTTTAAAAAAAATTAACATTTCAATGTAGTAATTTAAAACTAATCAATATGTAATCAAAATTATTAACTTTAAATAAATTTCACATCAACACACTTAAATAACACGAACGATTTTATAAAACTTTAAATCCAAACTAATAAAATGTAATCACAAAAGGTCGCTTTATTGGAACTTCACATTCAATTTTTCTTTTAAAAAAATTTAATTAACTTCAAATTAATTTCATGGGACACACTTAAAAAAATAAATAATTTCAAGATAGTAATTTTAAAGACAAAATAAAATAATTCATGAACGAAGTTAGTAGTATAAATAATTAATCTTAACAATAATAAATTCAAAATGAAAATAGCTAATTACAAAATTACTACAAATATAGTAAAATAAATATGATACCAGAAACAACAAAGCATCATCAAATAATATTTTCAACTTGAACGCTTATAAATTTTTAACACACCAACAAATGGACCTAATCTAATTAAAAAAAATACTACAACTTCATATTAAAATAAATTTCGTACTCAAAATACTTCAAATAAATATGATCTACAAATTTTTTTAAATGAAAGATCAAACGTTCATCAATTATTAACACACTAATAAATCATCAACACCAACCTAATCTAATTAAAAAAGTACTACAAATTTCATATTCAAAATATTTTATTTTCACTCATAAAATTTTCTTCAAATAAACATTATTACATAATTTTTCTTTTATTTTACACATTTAAATACACACTAACAAGTCTATGGAAAGTCTATGAAATATAAAACATACTTTAAAGAAATATTTCATACCATATGATTTTTTTGATTGCCAAAGCCAACAAAGGAAAAGAACTTGCAGACGTAAACTGAAGCGCTGGAAAAATACCGAAAGAAGAGTGGTATTTAAACACCCTAAAATGTCAAAGGGAGTGGCGTTTTCTTACTTCTCCTAAATCGCCAAAGGGAGTAGCGCTACCCCATCTGCAAAGCTGCTGAAAAGATGCCCTAGCTGCTGAAAAGCTGCCTGCCCTAGGCTGAAATCGCCAACAGTACTGGCGCTTCCACTGTGGTGCCAACAGTACTGGCGCTTCTAGGCTGAAATTGCCAACGAGGTTGGCACGTCCCTCCAGTGCTCGCCACGTGTCAACCATGCATGAAGTCGCCACTCCCAATTGCGACTTGCATGTTGGGTACGTGCAAAAACAGCACCCCCTGGGAAATAGTTTGCAAACGACCCTATTTCGGGAAAAAGTTTGTAATACAGCCCCAAACTGGGAAATTTGCCTCGCCACCTCCACCACCACTACCACTGCCACCGCGATCACTACTAGTATTTGTACCACAGTTGTTGCTATTGACATCATCACCATCACCATTTACATTAAGATCGTCACTACAACCACTATCATGATCGAAAACATGACCACCATCGTTGTCACCAACATGACCGTTGCCACCGCCGCTATCACTATACGGTGGTGGTAGCGGTGACAATCGTGTAGGTGGTGACAATGATGGTCATGGTGGCAATCATGGTGGTGGTGATGGTGATGATCTTGATGTAAATTAAATTTTTAAGATATTTGATTTTCTGTTTGGTAGATCTTATGGAGATTTTATGGTTAAATGAAGTTTTAATTTGAATTTCAAATATTTTAATCTTGAGCTTTTATTTTAATCTAACAGTTGAGATTAGTCATTCTTATTCTCATATAAGATGATCATTCTCATATGATATATTCTCTCTTTCTCTCTATATATAATCTTTGTTTACACGTTGCTTACTTTTACTTGTGTATGTCTTGTGTGAGCTAAGTTGTACAGACTCTAGAGATTCATTAAAGTTTCAAGCTGGTGACAAAAGAAAGAGAAAGAATTGTTTATATATTTAGGCGATAAAAATAATTTATTTTTTTAATATTTTTTAATTATAATCGATAATATTAATAACATAATATAACTGAAGAATCTATAATATTTGAAAATTAAAAATTATACAACCCACTTGTATCCTGCGTCTTCAATTTTAAATTATTATATGATAATGTATTAAAATATTATATAATTTTATAACATTTTATTATATTATCTTATTTTCTTATTTATATTAATAGTTCAAATTATATTAGTATGTTATGGTACTAACATTTTTATATTATTATGTTAGATTTTTGTATTGTTAATTATACCTATAATATAAAATGATAAATTTGATCGATGTTATATCATCATAAAATAATATAAAATAAAAATAAGTTTAGTTTTTTTTAACAAAATAGCTAGAAGACTCTGATTTTTAAATAAAATTTAAAGTAATAATATTAGCAAGATAATAACTATAAATAAATAAAAAATATTTAAATGGATTTTACTATATTATAATTACAACATAATAACAATTTAAATTAGAAAACACCTAATACAAGTACATATTTTTATTTTAAAGTATTGTAGTTGTAACGATCCCAAATGTCATTACATGAAACACTAAGGCTTTAACGTGAAAAGATTCATTTTTAGTCCTTTAAAACTCTTGAAATTAGTTTAATTAATGAAAATACGTATAAATTTTTCATGAATACAAACATGTCATGTAAACTTCACCCATAAAAGGTTCTCAAGTTGCAAATCATAAAGGTATTGTGTCCCAAGGCAGTACATCATTGAAACATCATAGATAAATCTCCAAACAAATCTCAAGGGTCGAATTAAGGGAATAAATGCAACATAGATCGACGAATATATATATAAACCAAAAGTCGGTCCCCACTAAGACAAAACATAAATAAAAGACCACAAGTCAGATCTCATCCCTAAGTCCACCACCAAGTCCATATCAACCACGAGTGACATGCTCCTCAGAAGTTACATCATAATCTGCTCCCATGTCAATTGACACGATCATCATAATTTAATAAAAAACACAAGGGTAAGCTCATTTTAAAAGAAAACAACATATAAGAAAAACAAAAAAAGATCACCATGTTAAAAGAGATATAGAAATCCTCCATTTCTTTTCATGCATGTACTGATACATCTCATTAAGTAATACATCATTTTCAAGTCACAACTATTAATGTACATGTCTAACTATCATGTTATGTCATGTTTACTCTTTACTCCTGGAAGATTTCACCTTTTGAGCGATTAACCCAAGTACATTGTTTAACATAGTTGCACTTTATGATTTGACCATTCGGGGAGACTCGAAATAACCATGTGGAGGAAGTGTGGTTTTATTGAAAATGGATGAGCATGGGTAGTGACTTACCTCGATAAGGCTTGCAAAGACCTTAACTTATCTAGGAATTCTTCCACCCATCTATTCTATAGGCCCATTCGGTGTTAGCCAACACGACAACCTCCAACACTAGGTTGAGGGCCTTCTTAGCACCCCCAACTTACGTACCTACTCATATGAAATGTCATTCATCAATGCATGCATGTTATGATCATTCAAATCAATATCACATGTCATTGTTGAAGCAAGCTTCATGATGAATCAAGATTGATTCAAAGAAGTTTTGATGATAACAAAGGTGATGACAAAAAGCTGAAAGTCAAGAACACTCCATGATAACAAGGATGATCTCAAGAATCATAGAATGAGTTAAAGATTGAATCAAGAACACTTCAAGGTTCAAAGAGGAAATTTGATTTCAAGAATCAAAGAATCAAGTTTCAAGATTCAAGTTCAAAGAAACAAGATCAAGATTCAAGACTCAAGATTCAAGAATCAAGAGAAGACTTAATCAAGATAAGTATTAAAAAGTTTTTTCAAAAAACTGAGTAGCACATGAATTTTTCTCAAAACCTTTTACCAAAGAGTTTTTACTCTCTGGTAATCGATTACCAGATTATTGTAATCGATTACCAGTAGCAAAATGGTTTTCAAAAAGCTTTCAACTGAATTTACAACGTTCCATTTGATTTCAAAATGTTGTAATCGATTACAATGTTTTGGTAATCGATTACCAGTGTGATTGAACGTTGAAATTCAAATTTAAATGTGAAGAGTCACATCCTTTCACAAAAAAAGCTTTGTGTAATCGATTACACTGATTTGGTAATCGATTACCAGTGATAGTTTCTAAACAAATCAAAAGATGTAACTCTTCAAATAGTTTTTGACTTTTTCAAATTGGTTTTAAGTTTTTCTAAAAGTCATAACTCTTCTAATGGTTCTCTTGACCAGACATGAAGAGTCTATAAAAGCAAGGCTTTGTTTTGCATTTTACAATCAACCTATCTATCAATCTATACATCAATCTTTTCCAATTCATTCTTTACACAAGCAATTTTTCCACATTGATTTCTGAGTCTCTTTGAACTTCTTCTTCTTTCTTTGTCAAAAGCTTTCTAAAGTTTTCTGGTTTTCTAAACCTTGAAAACTTGTGCTATTCATTCTTTTCATCTCTTCTCCCTTTGCCAAAAAGAATTCGCCAAGGACTAACCGCCTGAATTCTTTTTGTGTCTCTCTTCTCCCTTTTCCAAAAGAACAAAGGACTAACCGCCTGAATTCTTTTGTGTCTCCCTTCTCCCTTGTCAAAGAATTCAAAACGACACAGTCTGAGAATTCTTTTGATTCTTCCCTTTCCCATATACAAAAGATTTCAAGGGACTAACCGCCTGAGAATTCTTTTGTATCCCCATTCACAAAGTTTCAAAGGTTTAACCGCTTGAGAACTTTGTCTTAACACATTAGAGGGCACATCCTTTGTGGTACAAGTAGAGGGTACATCTACTTGGGTTTGACTGAGAACAAGAGAGGGTACATCTCTTGTGGATCAGTTCTAGTGGAGGGTACATCCACTAGGTTGTTCAAAGAGAACAAGGAAGGGTACATCCCTTGTGGATCTTTGCTTGTAAAAGGATTTTTACAAGGTTGGAAAAGAAATCTCAAGGACCGCAGGTCGCTTGGGGACTGGATGTAGGCACGGGTTGTTGCCGAACCAGTATAAAAACTCTTGTGTGTTTGTCTCCTTCTTCCCTACTCTTTTACTTTCCGTTGTGCATTTTAATTTCCGCTTTTACTTTTGGTTAAGTTTCTCTTCTACTCATTGACTTAACAACATAGTAAAAGCCTTAGAAGAGTAAATTTTTAATTTGTAAAGGTTTAGGAATAATTAATTCAACCCCCCCTTCTTAATTATTCTGAGGTCACTTGATCCAATAGTCATCACAAAATCATTCACCATCTCAACACCATTAGAGGTTATAATATCATAGATTCATCATTCATACGTTCATCACACTCATGAACCCACATATAGTTCAATAAGCATAACAAGACAATCCAACTCCTTGAATTCTTGCAAACAACTCACTAAAAACTCATGAATATGAATCTCATGATCTCAACATAAAGTAAAATCTAATAATAAAACAACATCATCTCAGCCACATCACATATCATCATAAATTGATTAAGATCTCAAAATATTAATTTACGCAAGGAAAACAAACATTAATGACATCCACATCAAAACTGGTCACTGGATGCAAAACTTGTCACTAGACCTGAAACTGGTTAGTGGAAGTGAATTCTGTAGAATTTTAAAATTTCCGTAGATAAACTTCTCATGGCTTCCAAATCATCCCAAAATAAACCCAAACCCTTTTCTATCAAATTCATATACATAAAAAACATCAAAACTCTTTACAAATATGAAATTTTCATCAATATTTATCAAATAATCAAAAACCCAATTGTCAACCTCTTAACCTCAAAAGCTCAAACTTCCATTTTAACAACATGATTCATTTTCAAGCAACCTTGAAACCAATCCACAACAACCTAAGCATAAAAAAACTTCTCTTACCTATCAAACTCAAGGAACTTGCTTTGAGATGAACTAAAAGTTTATGTCACCCAAAATGTTTATGTCAATTAATTCTTGTTTTGAACTAAAAGTTTACCATTTATATTACTTGGATTTGGATGCATCTCCAAGTTCTTTTATTTTTGGTTGAAATTTTACTACTCAAATTCTTAGCATTGTCATCCAAATCTTTGACAGATTCAATAGCAACAAAGAGAGCGCGTGATGTCTTGAAATATTTTCGAGCACTAGCAGATGAAGTTGATAAGTCCCAAAATTGTTCATGCTTAATGACTTAGCAACTAATTTGGTTAAGAGTAAATTTGGAAGTAACTCTAAGTAGCAGATCTCCTTCTAACACAGATTTTGGTTTCCCTCTTACTGTCCACTGGATACTTAAAACATTGGTTGACAGTATCACCATTTCCTGCACAGTCTGTCACCACAAAAATATTTTAAGAAACTCTACACTTCGATTCCTTTCTATTTGTAGATTTAGGAGACATGATTTTATTTCATTATATTAATACAACAATTTTTTTTTGCAGAATTTATCGTTTACTATTAGTTAGTGGAAAAAAAGATTATTAGAGTAATAATAACAAACGGAAACATCAATGTACTTTCTCACCTTTATAAATTACAGCCCTTGATGCTGCCAAACTAGCAAGGTAGGACTTCATAACATTATGTATTATTTAAGCAAAAAAGATAGTAGAAGAACTCAATCTATAAGTTTGTAAACCCTTACCTCTAATATACAGGAATTACAACTAAAAAAGGTTATCATTGTAGGATATTGAATATATTATATGGAAGACAAAACTGGATAAACTTAGGGCACATAAAACACAAATCTCCTAGCATGCCACCCTTGACTTGAGCATCTGCTATTCCAAAACAAGCAACAAGCACACATATACCAATATAAGGTCCAAGTCCCCCTTTCCCTGATGTTGCTAGTTCCACCTGCCACAACAGATAGTTGAAGCTTTATGAGTCAAGGAAAATAGACTAGGGTAAGTTCCCTTGCAGGATGATATTTCTTCAGAGTAGAAACAAAATGAGTTATGCAACCCATATTTCTGGAAGTATGAGTAAATCACAAATAGTAATCTCCTATTATTAACATGTTGTTCCAGAAAAAAAGGGACCCAATTCCAAGAATCAAACAAATATGATATATCCTTGTCCAAAAAGGCCAAAACAATAGCTAATTTAATTCAAAAATAGTTTTCAAATAAGTCAATGACTAGTGTCCCTTAACATTCTTAATCATGTTAGTTGAAATCTCAAAAATGTCATATTAGTATTTTCTATGTGAAAAAAGATGATGAAACTCAATAAACCAAGAGGGGGGGGGGGGTGAATTGGTTTTCAAACAAAAAAGTACTTTTCAAAAATAGAGTTACAAAAAATAAACTTTTGTATAGATCGTATCGCAAACAAATATATGAATCAAACATAAGCAATACTTAATCAGTCTTTCCTTAAACATGACCCTTCATTAACATCCTTTCTTTCACAATTACAAAACTTGAACCTTTATGAAAAACTTGATTAATACTAGAATGAGAGAAAAAGATTAGAACAAGTGAAGAAAGACACAATCTTTTATACTAGTTCACTCTCAATTACTAGAGAAGCTAATCCAATTATCTAATCCACAATTGGAATTAGATTTTCACTATGCATCAAGAATCCTTACAACCAATCACAACCAATTTTTAATTCCCACCCCGAAAAAAGAGACTAAGGCACCCAACACTAGGGTCCTTTGTGAATATAAGCCTAAGAGAACCCTACTCTTAGCCAAAACTAGAAAACCTTATTCTAGCATGCTTTAGGGGATTCATGTATAACCAAAAGAACCTTGTAAAAACCATACACAAGAATAACTGAGTAAGAAAGATACATCCTGACCAATTTTTCCACAAAAACCTTCCTGGATTGAGGAGGTGATCTTCTTCAAATCAAAAGACACAACTCACTTCCAAGAAAAGATCTTCATAACCAAACGATTAAGAAGTTGTGTGTTACTAAAAAACACTTTTCTTCTCGTTTCTTTTCTACTGATGACAACACAAAATCTTGCTCATTCTAAGGCTAAGATGTTATTTTTGAGATGTATTGAGAATCCTCTATTGATCTCTTGATATGTAGATGTGAACACAAGCTGGTTATTTATAGAGAAAACAATTATAACCACCTGTAATCAATTAATTCAATGAAGTAATTGATTAAATTATCTAAGTAATCGATTAAAGTGTTCTTCCCAACATCTGGAAATAACTCAAACAATGTCATCAATTAGATGCCCTATGTAATGGATTAAAGTGTTCTTGTTCACCTCTGAACAGCTAAATGAGAGAGAAGTAATCGATTAATCCACTTGGTAATAGATTAAAGCAGAGAATTCTGAATAAATCAATCATTGTCTCAAACAAAAGTGTAATCGATTACAATGAGGCTATAATCGATTAAAACAAAGAGTTTTTGCCTTTGAAGAAATTTTTCTAACTTAGAAACTTTTCTTCACACAAACCATGATGATGCATGATGCACTACAAATATCAAAGGTACTAAGATGAAACTGTAGAAGCAAAGCTTCATGATGAATCAAGATTGATTCAAAGATGTTTTGATGATAACAAAGATGATGACAAAGGTGATGACAAAAAGCTCAAAGGTCAATCAAAGAATGAGTTCAAGATGTTCAAGATAGAATCAAGAACACTTCAAGATTCAAGAGGAAAGTTGAAGAACACTTCAAGATTCAAGAGGAAAGTTGAATTCAAGAATCAAGAATCAAGATTCAAGGATCAAGCTTCAAGAATCAAGATCAAGATTCAAGATTCAAGAATCAAGAGAAGACTTAATCAAGATAAGTATGAAAAGGTTTTTTCAAAAACTGAGTAGCACATGGATTTTTCTCAAAACATGTTTACCAAAGAGTTTTTACTCTCTGGTAATCAATTACCAGATTGTTGTAATCGATTACCAGTAGCAAAATGAATTTGAAAAAGTTTTCAAATGAATTTACAACATTCCAATTGATTTTAAAAAAGCTGTAATCGATTACAATGTTTTGGTAATCGATTACCAGTGCCTTTGAACATTGAAATTCAAATTCAAATGTGAAGAGTCACATCCTTTCACATAAAAGCTTTGTGTAATCGATTACACTGATTTGGTAATCGATTACTAGTGATTTTTTCTGAATAAATCAAAAGATATAACTCTTCAAATGGTTTTTGACTTTTTCAAATTGGTTTTAAGTTTTTCTAAAAGTTATAACTCTTCAAAATGGTCCTCTTGACCAGACATGAAGAGTCTATAAAAGCAAGGCTTTGTTTTGCATTTTCAATCAATCTTTCTATCAATCCAATCAATTCATTAAAATCCTTTACAAGCCTTGAATCTCTTTGAACTTCTTCTTCTTCTTTGTGCCAAAAGCTTTCCAAAGTTTTCTGGTTTTCTAAACCTTGAAAACTTGTGCTATTCATTCTTTTCATCTCTTCTCCCTTTGCCAAAAAGAATTCGCCAAGGACTAACTGCCTGAATTCTTTTTGTATCACTCTTTTCCCTTTTCCAAAAGAACAAAGGACTAACCGCATGAATTCTTTTGTGTCTCCCTTCTCCCTTGTCAAAGAATTCAAAATGACACAATCTGAGAATTCTTTTGATTCTTCCCTTTCCCTTATACAAAAGTTTTCAAAGGACTAACCGGCTGAGAATTATTTTGTATCCCCATTCACAAAGTATCAAAGGTTTAACCGCCTGAGATCTTTGTCTTAACACATTGGAGGGTACATCCTTTGTGGTACAAGTAGAGGGTACATCTACTTGGGTTGTTGACTGAGAACAAGAGAGGGTACATCTCTTGTGGATCAGTTCTAGTGGAGGGTACATCCACTAGGTTCAAAGAGAACAAGGGAGGGTACATCCCTTGTGGATCTTTGCTTGTAAAAGGATTTTTACAAGGTTGGAAAAGAAATCTCAAGGACCGCAGGTCGCTTGGGGACTGGATGTAGGCACGGGTTGTTGCCAAATCAGTATAAAAACTCTTGTGTGTTTGTCTCCTTCTTCCCTATTCTTTTACTTTCCGCTGTGCATTTTAATTTCCGCTTTTACTTTTGGTTAAGTTTCTCTTCTACTCCTTATTCACTTAACAACATAGTAAAAGCCTTAGAAGAGTAAATTTTTAATTAGTAAGGGTTTAGGAATAATTAATTCAACCCCCCCTTCTTAATTATTCTGAGGCCACTTGATCCAATAGAAACAGCCAAGATAACAACCAAACAAATGCCACTCAAGGGAGTTGGGCATGTAAAAGCCAAAACTTTGTCAAAACTTCTTCAAGCTTTTCCTTGAGCTTCAAGCTTTAGCCTTTCGGTTTTTCACCATGTTGCTCATGTTGCTCATGTTGCTCCCCCTATCTTTAACAATCTCCCCCTATCTCTAACAATGTCCCCCTTTTTGGATTTGATGATGCCAAACTAAAGTATGACATTGAGTGCATTTGGAGAGTCCTGAGATTGGATTGGAGACATGATCCTTAGTCTTATCTTGAAAAGTTCTTAACACCTAAGAAGAGATTAATTCATCATCGTCATCATCATATATAAATACAATATATAAAAAATGCAGTGTTCAATGTTATGCAGTGCAATCAATATGAAATTATGCAATAGTGTATATTCTCCCCCTTTTGGCATTAACAAGGCCAAAAAGTGTGATTATACACAAAACAAAACATACAAGTAAACAAAGAAATAAAACCAGATTTCCTTAAACATAGAGAATTACATAAAGTTTTAACCAGAAGACAAGAAAAACTTAACTAACATCATAAGACATAAACAGGTACAATAAAAAAATATTTATCAAACAACAAAAGCAAGCACACGAACACAACTACGCCTCATCCTCATCTGGGTTCAGAAGGTTACTAAGGGATAGCCTAGTTTCTATGTTCTTAAGCCTAGTTGTAATGTTTAAAACATGGCGAAATCAATTAAAACATGAGGTTTTGAAAAACTTACCAAATAGATATCATACAGTAATAAATTAAAACGAAGCGTAATCCATTAAAATTGAAAGAAATCACAAAATAACTAAGAAAAACCTATGATTTTCTGAGAAAAAACTAGTGAGTATGCACATAAATTAATAACTGAAATGAAAACTAAATAAAAACAAATGATATGAGTAGTAATATGAATCATACACTATGCAAACAAACAATTTTTTCTATGCTAGATGCATCCAATATGCCTAGTTCATTTATAATGAAAAAGAACCTATCTCTAGCAAGAGGTTTAGTGAAAATGTGATGGAAGCTTGTTTGTGGGGCTTCTATGGAGGCTGGATCTTTGAGCTTCAATGAGGTCCTTTAATGGTGATTTTCCACCATGGATATGCAGCGGAAGACAAAGGAGAAGAGGTGAGAGGAGGCGCCATCCATTAAGGAATAAGCCATGGAAGAAGGAGCTTCACCACCAAGATGAGCCTTGGATAAAAAGCTTGGAGAGGATGCTTCAACGGAGTAAAAGAAAGAGAGAAGGGGGGAGCACGAAATTGAAGGAATAAAAGAGGGAGAGAAGTGGAATTTTGAAGTATGTCTCAGACTTTCATTCATCAAAGTTACAACAAGTGTTACACATGCTTCTATTTATAGACTAGGTAGCTTCCTTGAGAAGCTTTCTTGAGAAAACTTCCTTGAGAAGCTTCTTTGAGAAAACTTCCTTGAGAAGCTAGAGCTTAGCTACACACACCCTCTAATAACTAAGCTCACCTCCTTGAGAAGCTTCCTTGAGAAGATTCCTAAAGAAGCTAGAGCTTAGCTACATATACCTCTCTAATAGCTAAGCTCACCTCCTTGAAATGAGAAGCTAGAGCTTAGCTACACACCCCCTATAATAGCTAAGCTCACCACCATGACAAAATACATGAAAATACAAAAAATTCCCTACTACAAAGACTACTCAAAATGCCTCGAAATACAAGGCTAAAACCCTATACTACTAGAATGGCCAAAATACAAGGCCCAAACGAAGGAAAACCTATTCTAATATTTACAAAGATAAGCGGGCTCATACTTGGCCCATGGGCTTGAAATATACCCTAGGGCCTTCCCTTGGATCTCTGGCCCAATCTACTTGGAGTCTTCTATCCAATGCCCTTGTGGGGTAGGATTGCATCATTCCCTCCACCTTGGAAAGGATTTGACCTCAAATCCTGAGGTTCTTCATACTTTGGGCTCCTTCCGTCAACACCTGTAAAAAGAACAAAAACATATGTATTAGTGGTGTTTGGTATGTTGAAGTAAGGTAAGGTCTGAAAACCCATTTCCTGGGCATCTTCCCATGAAGGAACATGGTTCCTCACCAACTCAAAGAGTGGTGCTACAAGTATAGAAAAATATGGGACAAACCTTTTGTAAAAGTTTGTTAAGTCATGGAAGCCCCAAATTTTTCTTATACTTGGTGGAGTGGGCCACTCAGGAATGACCTTTATTCTCTTAGGGTTCATGGGAACCCCTTGATTACTATTTGAAAAATTAAGAAAAGTAATGCAATAAAACATACCTTTTTCTGTATTTTTATATTGATTTTTCCTACCAAAAAGTATGACAAACCTAAGGTGTCCCATATGAGTACCTAAGTTTGTATTGAAACTAGAAATAAGAACAAACCTACCTAATGGGTCCCTATGTACACACACCATGAAGATGTTAGATGCACGAGTGATTTTACAAATGAGGGTTGCACCACTCAAAACATTCATCATACCACCTATTTTAGGGACTTGGTGCCTAATAATACCTATTTTGGGCACCAAAAAAGCACAAGAATTTAAGCTCTTGCGAACCAAACCCTCATCCAACAACTTCTTTACTTGAGGAATAAACTCAAGCCCTAGAGGTGTGGCAATGCTAGCAAGTGTCTTTTTACAAAAGAGAAAATGTGGAGGTTGTCTAAGAGGGAAAGTTTCTTCAATGTTTGTCTTTATTGTAAAATGAGTTTCCTTCTTAGCTAACCTCTTGGAGGAGACACTTACCTCCTTACACTTCTCTTTAACCACTAATGGTTGTCCTTCTTCTTGGGGGTAGATTTCTTCACTAGATTCTTCCCCTTTTGATTTTTCACTTTCACTAGAGGAAGGTGAAGTAGTAGCCTTATCTTGGCTACTATAAATGTCTTGGCCCCTCATAATCATGGTTTTTGTGGTGGGGCATTGAGAAGTAATGTGTCCTCTTCCAAGACATTTAAAGCACTTTATAGAGCTAGTTTTCTCTTGCATACTAGTCTTAGGGGCTTTCTTTTCTATTGTCTTCCCCTTATCATCTTTGGGCTTAGAAGGTGTCACCCCTAAGATGCCTAGACCTTGGTCTTTCTTTGGATAAGAGTGAGAGCCATAAGATTTTTATGTAGACTTCTTTTTAAGTTGTTGCTCTACCCTTATTTCCCAAACTAAGTTAGCCTCTACATTGTCCTTCCCATGGAAGTATGGGAGGTTAATGTTAGCCTCTTGAGGCTTTCTTTCCTTTTCTCTTCTATGGGAGTGAGGTCTAAGATGTGACCTATGCCTTACTTCGTAATAGTCATGAAGTTCATCACTTAGGCTCTTGCAAGAGTTATGACTACTATAGGAGGCATGTTTTTCTCTTTTTATTTCTTTCATTATTTTTCTTCTTTCTTCCTCTCTGATTTTCTTTCTTTCATCTTGACTTATTTCTTCCACTCTTTTTTTCCCTTTTTCTTTTCTCTCTTGTTTTTCTTTCCATAACTTGAGGGAGCTAAACTCATCTAAGATTCTAGATAAAGGGTATTTATGACTAGTACCCTTGCCATTAACACTAGATGAATGATGACTCATGTTGGTTCCAAAGTTGTGGTTCTTTCTTGTTGGAGGTTTGAAAACAAAAGGTAAAAGAAACTATGGTTGAAACTAGCCAAAATAAACACTAAAAGAGGTGTGAAAGATAAGGTAAAAAACTAATTGGTAAAAGGAAAGCTATCTAGGCGGTTTGACAATGGAAGGTAAAGGAAATAAGCTATGAAAGTAAGCAAGAAATGTAAACTAGGAGAATCCTAAGAGTGTTTGGATGGCCACATTCAAGGTTCCCAACAAAACACTCACTATCCTAAGGAAAAATTGCCAAAAATTATTACACACAAATGGAAGTTTGGTAACCTATTGGAGGCTTCCAACACACTTCCAATGAAAGGCCTTTTTGTTACAAAACTTGAAAGCAATGAAGGTAAGTAAATTGCAAATTACAAAATTACAAAACGGTCCTCAATTTTGGTGGTTGTTCTCTCTTTGGTGATTCACTCAATTTGGAGTGCTTCTTAGTCCAATAGCTCTTAAGGTAGTTGGCCCCTTTCTTCTTGACTCAAATTCTTTAAGGGATGGCACCAATCCTCCTTCCAATTCCCTATATGGCAACCCACAAACAAGGAAACAAAGAGACAAGCAATAACCAAAGACCAAAAAAATGAAATGAAAGCTAAACCAATGGAGTTTTAAAAAGACAATTTTTCAAGGATTATTCAACAATTAAAGCAATGAAAAGGACATAGAAGCAAGCTAGGACTCAAAGAGAAACTTAGAATGGCTCTAGAGTAGAGTAAAAAAAACAAAAAAACAAAGACTCAACAAACCTCTAGCTTTGGCACTTGTTTTCACAGTAATTTTCAATTGAAATTTCAGAACTAAGATTGGTATAACATAGGCACCAATAAATTTTGAGCCAAAACAACAAGCACACTTCCCTTTCACTTTTTTTTTCCTGGATACTGATTTTTCTGCCAACTTGTGTGATTTTTCGTTATTTTTTCTTTTATCAAAATCACTTGTTTCTTTTTTTCTAAATTTTTTCCATATGTCTAGAAAATTCAATAAAAATGTCAGCTCAAAATTCGAAGTAACTAATTCTCAGTAATTTTTACAAGTTTGTATGTCCAAGCTGCCAGCACCAGCGATTTTTTTTTTAAGCATGGTATATTGATTGCCTTGGGCTTACTTCCAACCTTCCTATGTATGTTGAACTCACTAGGATTGTTTACCATAGTTTTAGGAGTTCAATATTCACTTAGGATCAACTTTTCAGCCAGAAATTCAATCACCAAAACTCAAAATCACAATAGACACAATCATAAGGAAACCTAAAAGTTCAAGAAAAGGTTCACAACCAAAGACTCTCTAAGAATTTTGCATGAACATGTTAAGGACTAATTAACATGAAAGATTTGACTCAAATCAAATAATAGGCTAAAAGAATTTCATACAATCATGAACAAATGAGTTAGACAAAGAAACAAGAAAATAAAATTCAACACAACATAAGAAATCTTATGTGACAAGTTTCATGACTAGACATGACTTCTATGACAAAACTACAATAGGTGAACAAGTCACTCTAGATTTTTGAGGTTTTCTTCTACTTTAATATTTTTGTAAGAATTTTATGGTTTATGTTTCAGCCACAAAAAATAACAAGACAAAACTCAAAGGAACCTAAACTCAACACAATTCATGGTTCAAGAACAAGAACAAGAAATTTGAACCATAGAAAATAAAATCTAGCTTCTATAGCAAGTTTAATCGGTGGAATCTCTAAAGAATCATGTTAAAAACATTTAGCACAAGATATGTGAGGAGATACATGGAGAAAAAATGAAGAAACAACAATGGAAGAGAAGGTAAAGCAAAAAATTAATGGAGGTTTAATGAGCACCTACTTGAAGCTCTTGTGCTTTGATACCACTTGATGGAAGCTTGCTAGTGGGGCTTCTACGGAGGCTGGATCTTTGAGCTTCAATGAGGTCCTTTAATGGTGATTTTCCACCATGGAGATGCAGCAGAAGACAAAGGAGAAGAGGTGAGAGGAGGCGCCATCCATTAAAGAATAAGCCATGAAAGAAGGAGCTTCACCACCAAGATGAGCTTTGGATAAGAAGCTTGGAGAGGATTCTTCAATGGAGGAAAAGAAAGAGAGAAGGGGGAGCACGAAATTGAAGGAATAAAAGAGGGAGAGAAGTGGAATTTTGAAGTATGTCTCATAAGACTTTCATTCATCAAAGTTACAACAAGTGTTACACATGTTTCTATTTATAGACTAGGTAGCTTCCTTGAGAAGCTTTCTTGAGAAAACTTCTTTGAGAAGCTTCTTTGAGAAAACTTCCTTGAGAAGCTAGAGCTTAGCTACACACACCCCTCTAATAACTAAGCTCACCTCCTTGAGAAGCTTCCTTGAGAAGATTTCTAAAGAAGCTAGAGCTTAGCTACACACACCTTTCTAATAGCTAAACTCACCTCCTTGAGATGAGAAGTTAGAGCTTAGCTACACACCCCCTATAATAGCTAAGCTCACCCCCATGACAAAATACATGAAAATACAAAAAATTCCCTACTACAAAGACTACTCAAAATGCCTCGAAATACAAGGCTAAAACCCTATACTACTAGAATTGCCAAAATATAAGGCCCAAACAAAGGAAAAACCTATTCTAATATTTACAAAGATAAGCGGGCTCATACTTGGCCCATGGGCTTGAAATATACCCTAGGGCCTTCCCTTGGATCTCTGGCCCCATCTACTTGGAGTCTTGTATCAAATGCCCTTCCGGGGTAGGATTGCATCAAAATGTCTGCTAGTTGATGCTCACTATCAATGAACTCATTGCAACACTCACCTTTTAACACATGATCTATAAGAAAATGATGTCTTATTTCTATGTGCTTAGTCCTAGAATGCATGATAGGGTTTTTTGTTAGGTTGATAGCACTTGTGTTGTCACATTTTAGAGGAATGTGATCAAGGTTTACTCCAAAGTCTTCTAGTTTTTACTTCATCCAAAGACTTTGAGAACAACAACTTCCTACAGCTATATATTCAGCCTTTGCAGTTAAAAGTGCGACATAAGCTTGCTTCTTGCAATTCCAAGACACTTGAGAGCTTCCTAATAAGTGGCAAGTCCCACTTGTACTTTTCTTATCTAATTTGCATCCTACAAAATCTGAATCTAAAAAGCCAGTTAAGTTTAAGGAGGTGCCTTTGGGATACCATAAACCTACATTGGTTGTGCCCTTAAGATACTTAATGATCCTTTTAACAACAATTAAGTGAGACTCCTTAGTATTGGAGTGGTATCTTGCACATAAGCAAATGCTTAGCATGATATCTGGTCTACTTGCAGTTAGGTAGACAAGCGATCAAATCATACCTCTATATCTTGATTCATCCACTGATTTACCTCTCTCATCTAAGTCAAGGTAGGTTGAAGTAGACATTAGAGTAAATGCTTTTTTGCATTTTTCCATATCGAATTTCTTAATCAGTTCTATACAGTATTTGGTTTAATCGAGGAGGATTCCATGTTTCATTTGCTTAACATGGAGTCATAGAAAGAAGTTTAATTCTTCCATCATAGACATCTCAAATTCTTTCTGCATACAACATGAAAATCCCTTGCACAAGGTTTCATTAGTAGAACCAAATATAATATCATCAACATATATTTGAACAATTAAAAAATCATTGTTTAATTTCTTAATAAACAAAGTTTTGTCAACCTGACCTCTGGTGATAAATGGTTCAATTAAAAATTTGCTCAATCTATCATACCATGACCTTGGTGCTTGCTTTAAACCATATAGAGCCTTTTTCAGTTTGTAGACATGGTTAGGATGTTCATAATCCATAAATCCGAGTGGTTGATCTACATACACTTCTTCTTCAATGCATTCATTGAGAAAGACACTTTTTACATCCATCTGAAAAAGTCTGAAATCCATAATACATGCAAATGCAAGCAACAATCTTATAGCTTCTAACCTTTCAACTGGAGCGTAGGTTTCATCATAGTCTATTTCCTCTTCTTGGTTGTATCCTTTTGCAACCAATCTTTCCTTATTCCTTACTATGATGTTGGATTCATCAAGTTTATTTCGAAACACCCATTTGGTCTCAATTGACTTGCGAGAGGTTGGTTTAGGAACTAAATCCCATACGTCATTTCTCTTAAACTGATTTAGCTCTTCATGCATTGCCATTAACTAGTGCTCATCACACAAAGCTTCATCAATGTTTCTTGGTTCAACCTGAGAAACAAAAGCCATGTTGTTACACAAAATTCTAAGTCTAGAACATGTAGAGACACCCTTTGAGATTTCTCCAATTATGTTGTCTAAGGAGAGATCTTTTTGAGTTCTCCATTCTCTAGGAAGTTCTTTAGGCATTGTTGTAGAGATCTCTTTGCTTTGCTCAAGTTCTTCAGCCTTGATGTCATCTTCAAGAGCAGAATCCTTTTCCTGAAAACCTGCATCTTCTTCTAAAGATTTTTCTTGAACAATAAAGTTAGTTTCATCACAAACCACATGTACAAATTCTTCAAAATTTAAAGTTCTTTTATTGAATACCTTATATGCTTTACTATGCAATGAATAACCAAGAAAGATAGCCTCATCAGCCTTTGCATCAAATTTTCCAAGAGAGTCTTTACTGTTATTTAAACCGAAACACTTGCAACCAAAAACTCTCAGGTGAGAAATGCTTGGTTTTCTTCCTTTGTACAATTTATAAGGAGTTTTCTTCAAGATAGGTCTAATAAATACTTTGTTCAAGGTGTAACAAATAGTATGTACAATATCTGCCCAAAAGTACTTAGGTAACCTTGTTTCATTTAAAAGGGTTCTTGCACCTTCTTCAAGGGATTTATTTTTCCCCTCCACAACACCATTCTACTAAGGTGTTCTTGGGGCAGAAAAAATGTGATGAATTCCATTTTCTTCACAAAAGTTTTTCAAAGACTTATTTTGAAATTCATCTCCATGATCACTTCTAATTGAAACAATGTTAAAACCTTTTTTTATTTTGAATCACCTTGACAAGTTTGTGAAAAGCATCAAAAGCTTCATTTTTGGTTTTCAAAAACAAAGTCCAAGTGAACCTTGAGTAATCATCTACTATTACTAAGCCATAGTAATTTCCACCTAAACTCATAGTTCTTGAGGGACCAAATAAATATGTGAAGTAGTTCAAGGAGTTTTGAAGTGGAAACAACGTTTTTTCTTTGAAAGGAGTTTTTAACTTGCTTCCTTTTTTGACAAGCTTCACATAGTTTATCTTTCTCAAACTTGAGTTTTGGAAGACCAATTCCTAAGTCTTTCCTAACCAAATGATTTAAATGATGCATGTTAATGTGTGCTGCCCTACGATGCCACAACCATGAATCATCTATTTTACTTACCAAGCAACTCAACTTATGAAATGATGTATGTTCAACATTTAGCATATAGATATTACCTATTCTCTTACCAATATGGACAACTTTACTGGATATGGCTTCATTATAAGACAACAATTTTTGTTGAACTATATTTTGAAGCCTTTATCACAAAGCTGACTAATGCTTAGGAGGTTATGCTTTAGTCCATCCACATATAACACATTCTTTATTTGAGTTTTGTGTTGATTCCCTATATTTCCTTCTCCCATTATTTTCCTTTGTTATTGTCTCCAAACGTGACGTATCCTCCATCTTTTGACACAAAGTCAGAGAGTTTGGACTTGTCAGTTGTCATGTGCCTAGAGTCGCCACTATCCAAGTACCATAATGAATCCCTTGCGTTTAGGCACACCTACAAGACAAAATCAATTAAAGGGAGGTGGTACCCCATTTAAGTTGGATCCAATAGGGTTAATATTTACAAATAAATCTTTTGGAATCCGCATGCATTTTCCTCTTTGAACATCAAATCTTCTAATATAGTAGTTATATGATGTACGACTCTTTTTCAAGCAATAATGACATGTTTTTACATTTCTCTTAGAATACACCATGTTCCTCTTTTTTGAGACCTTGGTAGGGTTCACCCCTTTTGAAAATACAAACTGAGTTTTCTTGGAAAAGGAGATTTTCTTATTATACCCCAAGCCGGTCTTATCTGTAGTATGCTTTTGCACATTGAGCATATGATTAAGATCACTCTTTCCTATTGTCGCAACCTACCCTTCGGCGGGAGGGCGACGCGTGACTCGCGGGATGCGTGTTCCACGAAAGGAATACGCGCGGAGTCGCCACCAACGTTTATTTGAGGAAAATGTCGGAAAAACCGGAAAAGACGCGATCTACGAACTTTTAAGTGAAAGGTTCGGGAGTTGTATTTACGCGCGGGGAAGGTATTAGCACCCCACACGTCCGTCACAAGGGACGACAGCCTTTAATCGAATGTGCAAACATGACTTTGATTTTTACGTTCCCTTTTATGTCCTTATATCCTTTATACCCTTTTTATATTTTTTCTCTTTTTGTGGTCGACAAGGGTGTTTCCCTTTGCTCCTACGTATTCCTCAATTGGGATGAGAAAATCAGACCTACGTAGTTCTTTCTTATGCGTGAATCAAGTGATTCTTTTTACTTGAAAGGTGATCATTTTAAGGCGTTGGACCTTAAAAATGACCCATTTTACTTAATAAGAAATTGAAGTGATAAACTTTCAAAAACCTATTTTTGTGGACGAGCTTGACTAGGCGAGTTGATTTTAGCCTTAGTTTCACCTTAGTTATTAGTCAATTCGATTAAGAATGAGAAATCCCAAAGAGAAAACGTCCGATTGATTTTTCGCTTTACTTTACTAAAAAATATTTTTTTGATTATTATATTATTATTTTACCTCTTTTTTTGATTTCCAACGTGGTTACGGCACGACCGACCTGTCGGAATTCATTTTAACCAAAATTAACGGATGATACAATTCAAACGATCGGTGGAAATTTATTTTATTTTTAGATTAAGCGAGAAATGACTTAAATAAATGGATTAAGCACGTCAAAAGGGAAGAAAAGAAAACTGAAAGTAAACGAAATTAAAGTGAAAGTACACAAAACAAGAAATGAATTGAAAGTCTCGGATTCGAAAACTTACCCGTTGAAGAACGAAGAACGAACGAAGAACGGATGAAGAACGGTGAAGAACGACGAAGAACGATGAAGAATTTCCATAGAATCGCTTACGGAAGCGTTACAGAAGCACTTCGACTCGATTTTTCTTCACGAAAACGTGTTTTTTTGCCCAAAATAGCCGAAATGCATAGCCAAAGGGGTCTTGAACATTTTGAAACAGTTCCCCCCTCCCCTATTTATAGAAAAAAAAGGGAGGTGCTTGCCGCCCAAAGACTTAATGAAGAAGATTTCTAAGCGCACCCGAATTACTAAGTTCACCCCCCTTTTCGTATTTTACGAAAAAGTTACGGAAGCCTTACGGAACTGTTTTCGAATTTGATTTTCATCTTTTTTCTCTTCCCTTTCACCAATGTTAAGTGGAATATGCTTACCCAAGGTTTTCGGAAATTTTACGGAAGTATTACGGAAGCCGCGGAAGCCCCGAAAACCATTTTTCAAAAACGTGGAGGAGCTTGCCGCCCAGTTGCTTCCTCCTTAAGCAACCCAACTTCCAAAATGTTTTGGAAGGGCCTAGATTTGAATTGCTATTTACACCCCTATCTTGATAAGTTCACCCCCTTACCTTTTTTGGTGATTCTTTTTTCGTAAAGTTACGGAAACTTACGAATCTCGTAAGATACTTGTTTTCTTTCCGTAATGTTACGGAACCTTGCGGATTACATAATCATCCCCTTTTTGACTTACGGAATGTTATGAAATCTCACTTAATTATGCAACGATGCTTCCATTTGATTTCCGGTGTGTCACAGAAACTTACGGATTGTGCATCAATATTTTTTGGTTTTCCGGCATGTCCTGGAATTTCACCAATTGCCTAATGATGGGTGCCAAGCACCTCACAAGGACCAAAGAAAGGTCGCATGTCATCAAGCAAAGGTCCCCAGACGAAATTAGGGTATGACAGTTGCCCCTCTTTACTTGTCTTTTATTGGAGATAAAAGGAAAGTAAAGACAAGATACTAATTTCGTTGCTCTCGATTTGACGAGAGTAGCGGGTGACCATAAAATCTCCACATGCAAATGACTTGTTGTTCCTAGAATTTCACAAATTGCCTAATGATGGGTGCCAAGCACCTCACAAGGACCAAAGAAAGGTCGCATGTCATCAAGCAAAGATCCCCGGACGAAATTAGGGTATGACACTAATTTCGTTCCTCTCGGTTGACGAGAGTCGCGGGTGACCGTAAAATTTCCGCATGTAAATGACTCGTTGTTCCCGGAGGAACAAAAGGTGCAGAAGACTATGTCAGTCTCTGCATGTCATCGGGCCCGCCGCCTCTGGATGACACAAGGGTGCAGAATGACCAAATTTTGTCTCTGCGTGTCATCGGGCCCGCCGCCTCTGGATGACAAAAGGGTGCGGATAACCGTAAGGTATCTCCGCGGGTTACCAGATCTTGGGTCATGGTAACAAAAAGCGGTGTGGTCGACAAAAGCAAGGCTTTTGCTCCTACGTATCCTCCAATGAGGAACTCAGACCTACGTAGTTCTGGATAACTTGTGAGACTTGAAAAAGTCTCCACCAGAAGATGCCTACATCTTCGGAAAGGGTGCAGATGACCATATTGGCCTCCGCTTATCAATCACACTCGAGGTGCGGATAACCGTAAGGTGTCTCCGCAGGCTACCAGCTCTTGGGTCATGGTAACAGAAAACAGTGTGGTCGACAAAAGCGAGGCTTTTGCTCCTACGTATCCTCCAATGAGGAACTCAGACCTACGTAGTTCTGGATAACTTGTGAGACTTGAAAAAGTCTCGGTGTTTTCTTCGCTAAAATGCAAACATGCTTTAGTAAAGAGATAAATATTCCAACTGATTAGAGCAGCATACGCTTTTTTGAGTGAAAAACAATGCGTTTACCGGGGAATGAGAGTCTGCTGATGAAATCCCCCATAACCTTAACTGAGATTTTGGATGTTAGCATTTCGTTTCTAAATGAACATTTAGAGGAAACACTGGGTTCGACAAAATAGAAGAAAATCACTCAAAGTGTATCAATCTCGCACAGGTAAGTGTTTCATCCTAATTCCGAACCATAGATATATCATGACTTGACTTTGCAAATTATTTCCTATCAAATCAAAAATTACATGTGTGATCATGGATCAATAGGACTTCCCTTGGGAATGGGTTCTTTTGGTGGGTTTTTCGGCTTTTGTGTGTTTTTGGCTTTTGATTTTTTGTTGGCTTTTCCTTTTCTGTTTTTGTTTAGTGTGGGGCGAAAAAGTCGCTAGCGCACTGATTTTGGTTGGCAATTAAAGGGAGAAGACCATTTTAGGTCATGGTTTCCTTTCCTTCTTTTTGTTCATTTGGTGACAATTCTGTATTGTTCAGATATTGTCCGGTCTAAAGACCTCTCTGCACATTTCTTCTGGTTTCTTTGACCAGGAGCTTTCTTCTTTTTTTTTTCTTTACTTTCTCCCATTCTTTGGTTGGGACTTTTCTTTCTTTTCTTTTTTCTTTCTCCCTCTCTTTGATTGGGAATTTCCTTGTTTCCTTTTTTCCTTTGATTGGAAATTTTCCTTCTCTTTTTTCTTTGATTGGAAATTTCCCTTCTATTCTTTTTTGCTTCCGAGGGTAAGGATTGACATTCTCACCCTGGGTCAAGGTTTATGGTGAGTCAAGATCTTGGCTCAAGACTTGTAGAATGGCTAGGCATGGTACATGTCAGGGTTTGGTTTGGTTCAAGGATAAAAGGGATGCCCCACATTATTTCCATGACACAAATGCAAAAATGATGATTTGGAAACTTCATGCAAAACTGGTCATGCATGCACCTATGTGGACACTCAAGTGTCAAACTTTTATGGTCATGTGATGCTAGGGCTCAGGATTCATTTCCTCTATTTTAAATCAACCCAATGTTTCCAAAATATGTTCTTTTATCAATTTGTGCATTCATCCGAGTCCATTTCGGGCGTCCGGGAAAATTTCACAGCATTCACCCTTCAGGTGTACACACATTTTTTTTTCCAAAAACTAGCTATGATCAGCGAATTTTTCTTCAAAGAAAAGTTGGAAGTCATCTCTTTTCAAAAGCATGTTGGTTTTTCAGCTAGACAACTTATTTTTCTTTTTTCTCTCTTTTTTTTCTTCTTTTTTTTTTATTTGTTTATTTCTTTTTCTTGTTTGTTTTTTTTTCTTCTCTTTTTTTTTTCATGAGGTATTTTGCTATATACATGCATATCCAAGGTATCTTGCTACCTAAACATACATATATATGTTTTGTAAGGTATTTTTGCTATATACATGCATATCCAAGGTATCTTTCTACCTAAACATACATATATATTTTGTGAAGTATTTTTTGTTTACATACATGCATATCTAAGGTATCTTTCTACCTAAACATACATATATATATTTTGTGAAGTGTTTTTTGTTTACATACATGCATATTGTTTACATACATGCATATCTAAGGTATTTTTCTACCTAAACATACATATATATATTTTGTGAAGTGTTTTTTTGTTTACATACATGCATATCTAAGGTATTTTCACTACCTAAACATACATATATATGTTTTGTAAGGTATGACTACCTTCCGAGCTTGCGCTTGTTTTATTTAAATTCCCAGGATCATGAGCAACTAGGTGCGTCCTACTATAAAAAGTGATCAAATAGCAGGCAGAAATTTAAAAGGTACTAGGTTGCCTCCTAGTAGCGCTTCTTTAACGTCTTGAGCTGGACGCCTTATGACTTGTCGGTCACTGACCTAGTACTTTGCTTACCTTTGGCTTTGGACTTGGTCGCCTATTGGTCGGCCATGTGGTGTAGGCAATACTCAAACCTTTTTGTGGATGAGCAGAGGTGAACTCTAGAGGTGATGGCGGTGCGTCTGTTGTCCGCTGCCGGCCATCGCCAGGCTGCTGTGGTGTTTCGCCCTGCGCCTGCCTGGAGACGCAGAACTTCTTGATGAAAGCTCGATTGGTAGGGGGGACCTGATGACCTTGCTGGGGGCGACAGGCACTCCCTAGAACTGACAGAGACCCGTATTTAGAGCTGGCAACTCCAAGACCCTGTTGGCCTTCTTCGGGTCCACTAGGTGTCTTGCGGGCACCATCCCTGCAAACAATAGATGACATCAGAAATCAGTTGGGGGAGGTGCATACTTACCTATGCCACGACGACATGAACTTGCTGGGGGGAACGGACGCCCTGTAGGGCCGACAGAGGCCCGTAACCAGAGATGGAAACCCCAGGGCCCTGTTGGACTTCTTCAGGTCCACTGGGTGTCTTTGTGGGTGCGATCCCTGCAAACAATAGATGGTATCAGAAATAAGTTGAACCATATGCATACTTACCCATGTCGGGACGACACAGACCAACTGATACTTTTGCAGGGGGAGATTGACATTGCGGTCGCTGGGCAGAATGTTGCTAAGTAGCAATGTCATCTATATCTGTGTAAGAGTGGTCATGTTGGTGCGCATGATCCGCACTCGTCTCTTTGCAGCGGCACGGGTGAAATCTTGCCCCGGTATGCATAGTAGCTGTGTGATAGCCTCCCTCTCTGGTTGTGCTCGCACAGTTGGCCCTCCTCCAATATCAGGGGGTGGCCCAGGAACCGTTAAAAGGAAACTACTGGTCCCTTAACCGGGAGTGCAAGTCTTGGTTAAGCATTTAAGGATAGAGGACCTTAAATTCTCTTAAGGTGCGGATGTGGAGCACACTGAAAATGAGGACACGTAGCCCTCTAAAGGTGAGGGCGTGCAACCCTCTCAAGGCGAGGATGTATAGTCCTCTGGAGGTGAGGGCGTGTAGTCCTCTCAAGGTGAGGGCGTGCAGCCCTCTGTTGGCGAGGACGTGTAGTCCTCTAAAGGTGAGGGCGTGTAGCCCTCTGTTGGCGAGGACGTGTAGTCCTCTAAAGGTGAGGGCGTGTAGCCCTACAAAGGTGAGGACATGCAGTCCTCTGATGGCGAGGGCGTGTAGCCCTCTGAAGGTGAGGACGTGTGGTCCTCTAAAGGTGAGGGCGTGTAGCCCTACGAAGGTGAGGACATGTAGTCCTCTGAAGGTGAGGGTAACTAGTACCCAAGGCGAGGGCGAGTAGCCCTCTCAAGGCGAGGACGTGTAGTCCTCTGGAGGTGAGGGCGTGCAGCCCTCTGATGGTGAGGACATGTAGTCCTCTCAAGGCGAGGACGTGTAGTCCTCTGGAGGTGAGGGCGTGCAGCCCTTTGATGGTGAGGACATGTAGTCCTCTCAAGGCGAGGACGTTTAGTCCTCTCAAGGTGAGGACGTACAGTCCTCTGAAGGCGAGGATGTGTAGTCCTCTAAAGGTGAGGGCATGTAGCCCTACGAAGGTGAGGACATGTAGTCCTCTGAAGGTGAGGGTAACTAGTACCCAAGGCGAGGGCGGGTAGCCCTCTCAAGGCGAGGACGTGTAGTCCTCTGGAGGTGAGGGCGTGCAGCCCTCTGATGGTGAGGACATGTAGTCCTCTCAAGGCGAGGACGTGTAGTCCTCTCAAGACGAGGACGTGTAGTCCTCTCAAGGTGAGGACGTGGAGTCCTCTGAAGGCGAGGATGTGTAGTCCTCTAAAGGTGAGGGCGTGCAGCTCTCTGTTGGCGAGGACGTGTAGTCCTCTAAAGGTGAGGGCGTGTAGCCCTACCTTGGCGAGGACGTGTAGTCCTCTCAAGGTGAGGGCGTGCAGCCCTCTGTTGGCGAGGACGTGTAGTCCTCTAAAGGTGAGGGCGTGTAGCCCTACGAAGGTGAGGACATGCAGTCCTCTGATGGCGAGGGCGTGTAACCCTCTGAAGGTGAGGACACGCAGTCCTCTGATGGCGAGGGCGTGTAGCCCTCTGAAGGTGAGGACATGCAGTCCTCTGAAAGTGAGGACACACAGTCCTCTTAAGGTGAGGGCGTGCAGCCCTCTGTTGGCGAGGACGTGTAGTCCTCTGAAGACCAGGGTACTAGTACCCGAGGGTCCATCCTTATGAGAAAGCAAGAGATCGACTCATCGAGAGAGCCGGTCATCCCAAATTCAAAAGATTTGGACATTTAGATGTAGGGAATCTATGTAGTTAACATGATTTTGAGGGATGCAAATGCATGCAACCTTTGTTGTGAAATTTGGGTAAATGCGGACTTTATATGAAACAATGCAATGTAATGGAAAGTTGTACAATGTTCATGGCATTCTTTCCCTATTTTGTGATTTTGATTTTGATTTGATTTTTTTTTTTTGGAAAACACAGATTTACTGCCCTTTTGAAAAAGGTGATAATTCATGCAACCTCATCCTATCTTTTTGCAAATCTCTCCGGGAACTCCCTCAGAGTGTATGTTCTTTTTGATTTAGTCACTTGACCATTTTGGAGTGACGGCAATGGAGTCGTTTGATGTTTAATCAATCCATTGAAATCCTAGGGTTTGTCCCCTTTTTTTTGTTAAAAACATCGATGGGTGAGAACTTTTGATCGGCCCCTATGTTCACTTGAGGCTCATGCACGGTGCCCCTCATTGCCCCAGTGTAAGGCTTTGAGGTACCAATCGTTGTCTTTCGTCATGACCTTGTAGATGGGAACCGATTGAGTGAGAACTTCTAATCTGCCCCTAGGTTCGTTTGAGGTTTATGCATAGTGCCTTTCATTGCCCTAGTGTAGGGCTCTAAGGTATCCATCGTTGTTTTGTTTTCACAACCTTGAAGCAAGGGAGAATGAAAGAAGCAATTGATTTTTGCAAAAAGAATTTTCCAAGGACGAGAAATAGTTGAAGGATTTTTTCAGTTGATGGATTAAGTCAAATGACTCCTATGTAGAAGCAAGATGTTTTGATGATGTCGAAGGATCAAGTGCTTTTAAGTTTTATTCGAGACAAGAAATCAAGATATATGATCAATTTGATCTCTAGAATCTTAGGAAGAAGTTTCCAAATTTAAAAACAAAAGGTTTGACCAAAGAATTCTATCATTTCAAATTGAGATTTGCTCTCTGGTAATCGATTACCAGCAGTTGAAAATGTTTTAATTCAAATTTTTAAAACCTGTAATCGTTTACACAAGTCTTGTAATCGATTACCAGAGGGGATTTTCGGAAAATAATTTCCAAGAGTCACATCTATTCAAATGGTTTATGAATGGGCATCAAAGGTGGCTTGGAAGCACGAATTTAAAGAGAGTTTTCATTGCCCACAAAGTTTATCCTCTCAAAAGATTAAGAGTTTTTCTGAACTGAACTGTCTTATCCTCTCAAAAAGATTCCTTGGTCAACCACTTGCATATTCAATAAGGAATTTTGATTGGTCTTCATTGTACAATCTATCCCTTTTAAGAGAGATTTCTTCTTCTCTTCTTCTTACTTCTGAAAAGAGATTAAGAGACTGAGAGTCTCTTATTGTAGAGGATTCTTGAACACAAGGGAAGGGTTGTCCCTGTGTGGTTCAGACTTTGTAAAAGGAGTTTTACAAAGAGAGTGGAAAATCTCAAGTGGGTTTCTTAAGGACTGGACGTAGGCGCGGGAAGTGGCCGAACTTGTATAAATCAAGTTTGCATTCCTCTCTTCCTTTAAACTTCTTTTATTGCTATTTATCTTTTGCTTTAAAGAAGTTTATTTTAATTTGTCTTTTGAGTAATTCATGTTAAGGGTGCATTGTTAATCCAAAAAGAAAGAGTGATAGTTCAATTGGGGAATAGTCTTTGCATCTTAATTCAACCCCCCTTTTTCTTAAGGTAACTGAGGCCATTTGTCCAACATCCTATTCTTGACAACTCGCTTCTCTAAGAAGACAAACTTTTTGGAATGATAAAATGAAGTCACATGAACGTCTATATTTTTACTTGAAAACACAGTCAATCAAATGCCTTTTTATTTTTTTTTATTTTGAAACTTATTTTTTTATTTTGAAACTTATTTGTTTTGAACTTTACTCGTTGTTTTACGGCACCCCCACCAACGTGCAAGACGAGTAATCTCTGATTGAACAGTCTTGGAAGTCAACACTCAGGAGCGCAGGTCACTTGAGCAAATAGACCAATGGCTTGCACCCACATTCCGGTGAAAGTTGAATAAGCAAACATGCGTTTGTGAGAGGATGAGGGACAAGGATGTCCATTTTATCCATATCATTTAGCATTGTAACTGTGGTTTATAATAATGGCATAAACTTGAAAATCCTGATGAGTCATAACTACAGCTTCCAGAATTGCCCCATGTATGGTGTTGCTTGTCAATGTTATGATTCAACAAGCGATTCTCCTCAAATTTCAGCCAGCCCGTATCAATTAGACTTCACACTTTATGCTTCGGGGTCATACAATGCTCAATGGAATGCCCCAGGGCTCCTCCACGATAAGCACACGTTGCGTTCGAGTCGTATCCTCAGAAAAATGGAGGTTGAGGAACCTTGGTTGGGGTTATGGCTACCATTGAATTATTGAGTGGATATGGGATCAAGTTTAGCATATGACAACGGAATTTGGGGTGAACCCTACAGGCTTTTTGCTGCAAAATTCCTTTTTGTTGGTGTTTTTTTGGTTTGTGCTAAAGGTGGTCTTCGTTATTGGAAGTGCGGTAGACATGCTTTGTGGTTGATTTAGGGATGGCCTTTGTGGATAACTGGGTAGTGGGTAAGGAGGAGGTTTGTTATTGACTGAGTAATGACATTGTTGGGTTTGGTGGGAAACTTGGCCGTATAGGAATGGCAGTCACAACATGGGTTTCTCCCTCTTTCTCACCCTCTTCATTTGCCCCAGTTTTCTCAATCGTCCTAGTAGGATGATCAAATTTGCCTCTTTTCGGACCCACATCGATCCTTTCACTGGCGAAGACCAAATCCGCAAAGCTTTGAGGGTGCGTAGCCCACCATCTTTTCATAGTAGAGTATCGATAATGTGTCTACCATCACGATCATCGTCTCCCTTTCCATCATTGGGGGTACCACCTGGGTCGCCAGATCCCTCCACCTTTTGGGCGTGTTCTTTGAAAGATCCGTCCCCCTTTTTGCAAATGTTCTGTAGTTGCATCCTATCCGGAACCATATCAAAATTGTACTGATACTGCCTAACAAAGGCAACCATTAGGTCCTTCCAAGAATGGACTCGGGAAGATTCCAAGTTAGTGTACCATGTAACAGCTACCCCAGTAAGACTTTCTTGGAAGGAATGTATTAGCGATTCCTCATCTTTTGCGTATTCCCCCATCTTCTGACAATACATCTTTAGATGGTTCTTGGGACAAGTAGTCCCCTTGTACTTGTCAAGGTCCAGCACCTTAAACTTGGGAGGGGTGATGATATTGGGTTCTAGGAACAACTCTTTTAGGTTAGCAAAGGCATAATCTTCACCTCCTTCAATGGCCCTGAGCCTTTCCTCTAGATGATCCAACTTTCCCATTTTTGCCATAGCATGAGGGTTTTTACTTGTCGTGGAATGCAAGAGGTGTAGTTGTGGGTGATACTGAGGGCCTTCCAAAGGGTTTTGTAGGGGTATACCACCAACTGCTTGCCCTTCCGTGGCATATCCGAGGCAAGGCTCGAAGTCGGCTAGATTGTGGTGGGGAATTTCACGTGTCCCCCCCACGGTTTAAGAGACATGTGCATGATCAGTTTGGGGTTGTTGGCTCTCAATGGATATAGGAGTGGAGTTATTGACATTCTTATTGGGAGTGTACGCCACTTTGGGTGGCGTATAGTTGAGAGGCAAGCCATATGGCGGGAAGGCGTGCTCGTTTTGAATTTGTACATTATGGGGGCTGCCCGTACTTCCCAAATCTTTGCCTACCATATCTGAGGTTGGATGATTCATTTGGTTGATGCCGGATGGGGACATCAGGTTCACCTTAGCAACAACGCTGGTAGCGGCAATTGCAACCACATTGGCTTCCATTATCTTCTTCACGCTCATCATGGCCTCCATCATTGTGGCCATTTTCTCTTTAATGGCCTCCATGTCGGCCTTCATCTTCTCTTGTATCTCCTCTACTTCACCCATTACTCTAGCTCTAGCACAAGTTCGGTGAGGACGCCGTAAAGCATGTTTTTTTTTTTTTTTGATAACAATGATTAAGTTCATTTTATTTTATTTTATTTTATTTTTCAAGGAAAGAATGCAATGAGCAATGCAACCAATGAAAAGCATGGATGTATGCGAATGATGTACAGTTGAAGATTGCAAATTTTTACGCAGGATATGGGGTTGAATCAATTTAGATTTTCAACATGGTCCATGACATCTTTGTCAAGGTGAAACTGGAAGTAACAAGGACATCAACAATCCTAAATATGTTTGGCAGTAGACGAAGCAGTGATGTGACTCGATTCATCTTTTGCCCCAATTTTGCAAGACGGTTACTTCCATATTTCAACTTGACTTGATGAACCTTTTTATAAAAGCACGAGCTTGGTTCAACCCTATAATCCAAGGAATGGCAATTCTGATCGCCAATACTTCAACAACATCTCATAGGGATGAATGACTCGGGCATACTTTAAGCTATGCAAGGAAAATGTAATTATGAAATTGAGATGCCCGAAGAAACACCATTTCCTAGTTAACCATGCATTAGGTACCATGTTCAATTATTTTGTTTTGTTGTTGTGTGCTTTTTTTTTTTTTTTTAGAAATGGGTTTGTGATCCCAACATGGTTGGCTCATGGTGCCTAACACATGCAACTAAGAATGTAGTGTGAAGTTTCACACTTCCCCTTTTTTGTTTTTGCAGAGGAAAACACAAGGATGAGCAAACATGAAAACAAATGGTATGCAATTTTGCAGATCAAAAAGTTTGTTGAACGCATATGCATGATGATGCCATGACTCATGCAAAATGTGAGGCTGGAATATGATAACGGACAAATGCAGGAACGATATGTTCATTATGATGTTATGAAGAGATGCTTATGCGATGCATGATATGAATGCATTTTACGGACACGAGAGCCCGAAAAATTATCTCTTCTTACTTGCGCATTTGGGGGCGCAGTGCCCCATGTGTACAATTAAGAAGGTGATATGGACCTTCCGGCTTCCCGTGACAAAGGACGAGACCCACATACAACGCATGTGTGAGATAAAATGCGGGAGTGACTTGATTCGCACTGATTTTTGGAGTAAAAACGTGGGATAAACTCATCTTATTCAAAAAGTTATAACTAGTCAAGATCTGAGTGACAATACAAACTTCCTAGCGGTTTCTAATCATATGGTCCATTAAGTCTATCATATGCTGACAATAGCTGAGAAGCCCGTGGATCTCCTCGGGGGCGGAGTAGGTGTCCGCCATTGCTTTGGCCTTGGCTAGCAATCAGGGAAGTTCTTGACTCCTGTTCAAAGTAAGAGCAAATTGGTCCATCCACATTGTTGCCTCTTGGTGCAATGAATCAATTACCCTTTCCCTTGCTTCCCTTTCTGCTGATATCTTGGCGTACTCCTCCTCTAGCCTTTGCTCGTGAGTCGCCGCTAGATTTAGCTTCTCTTTGCACTCATTGATGATGGCCCACATATTCCCTTCAGTCTCGCTTAACTGTTGGGACAAATTTCTTTTCGACCTAAGGCAAGCCTTTAGCTCGTCCTTCAAGATCATGCCTTTGACCCGTGATGATTCCTTTCACCTCTTCGGAGCTTGAGCTCACTATTGCTGCCCTATAAAGCCCCTCAAAACTTTGCTTTGGTCGTGTTCTTCCTTTCGGGCCTTCTTGGTTTCTCGTTCCAAGGCTTCAGCGGTGGCCATATTGACGTCCCTTAGTTCATCATACTCTTTTCAGACTTTGATGGCTATGGACTTGAACTTCTCTTCGACTACCCGGGCTCTTTCAAGCTCTGCCTTTAGGGCTTGTACCTCATCACTTTCTTCCGAAGCTTTAACCTCATCGTCTCTCACAGTCTTTAGATTTGGGAGCCAATCCAATCCTTGTGTTCGGACTCTCAACCACTTATGATAGCCGCCGATGATCCCATTACTGCTTCCCCTAAGCTCTCTGTCCTTTCTTCATGCCGCATCCCATGCCTTGCGAACTCCTTGGAGTACCCTCGCGTTGTGGTCACTGAAACCCCGTGCGATGAAAGGCGTGATGCTTTCGTTTGATGGCACTCCTCTCATGGGGTAGCCAAGCTGTCTTATGGCGAGGACGGGATTATAATTAATACAACCCCTTGTTCCCATCAAGGGAACATTTGGACATCCTTCGCATGAAGATAGAATCCTGATTCTTCCTTCCTTCTAGCGAGGGAACCAATTAACAGACGCCCCTCCATGCTAGCCAAGAGTTGGTACCAATTCGCCTTTCCTTTTTTGACGCACGAGCGGTGACCTTGTAGCGGATAGACGGGCCTACCTTCTTGGAGAAAAGGGTGTGAAACCAGCCACACATAGAGAGCCAGTGCACAACAAACAATTCTTGCGCCGCTCTTTTCTCATCCCCGGTCGAACGTGTCATACATGGCCAAAATGGCGATGACCGGGCTTTCCTCGCCATGATGAAAGGCGAGGAAAGCGTCAATCACTGCTAGGTCCACTAACCCTTCCATATTCGGAAAGAGGACAACTCCAAAGATCAAAAGTGCCAAGATGTCAATAAAAGAAAGCCCATTTGCTTTGATTTTCCAAGGCCTTTGCCCTTTCCTCCAAACACTTCCTTGGTACTCCGACTACCCTATTCCTGTTTTGCTTTACCCGGTCCAACTCTTGTGCTGAGATTTTCACTACCTTGGCAACTCTTGTCATGGAAGGATAGAACCTAGAGAAAAGATATGGCTTCCTTCCTCCCAGTGGGCATCCCAGGATTTCTTCAAACTCTTTCACAGTCGGCACTAGCTGGAAGTCCTCGAATGTGAAGCACCTTAGGGGCTGGTCATAATACTGGGAAAGGGATGCAATCGGTTCCATGGAGACTTCTACCCTAGCTAGGTCCCAAATCTTACCATAGGCTTTGCAGAAGGCTTGCCGTTGAAGTTGACCCATTAATTGCCCCAACTCTCGTAAACTAGTGACCTCTAAGCTCTTGATTTTGACTTGATAGAACCTCTTTTTAAGCGAAGGCTTTTGACTTGATCCCATGTTTTACTAAAGTGAAATAAAATCTAGTGCGAATCAAAACTCCGACATCTATCATGGGTGGAATGGATGAATGCATGAAGAAATGCATATGACACAAATGCAATTTACGAATACGGGAGCCCGAGAAATTGTTTCCTTCTTGGATACAACGTTTGGGCAGCATGGCACCCAACGTATGTTTTTAAGAAGGCGACACGGACCCTCCGTCGGTTTGCTAAAGTGAGGGGATCAAAGATGAAACCCACGCATGATGAATATGCAAAAGGCACAACACGGGGATGTACATAGTACGACAATATTCACAAACAAATATAAGCAAAAGGGTATATGATACTTATGCATGGCAGTGTGAAAAATGGCACGCAGCGTGTTTGCTCTGTGCCCCTATTTAAGGGACCTATAAGGGAGAGAGCTAACTAGGCTTTTAGTGATAACCCCCAAGGTAGTCATATCTCTCTTGATGGTTTCTAGAGGTATCATCCCCTTCGAAGAACATACTGCAGCAGTAGGGACTACTAGCAACAATATGTTTTCAAAGAGAAAAACTCTAGATGAGGGTTCACTGTAATCAAGCAAGTCGGAGACCTAGCATGATCACAAATTCACCTCTACTCCTTATGTTCCCACGAACCCGGGTATAGGGCCCTTTTTCAACTCACAGTGTGTGCAAATAGTGTTGGTGTTTGTGTGCATCAAATGAATAAATATTTACCTCATGCATACATTTTAAAACGCACTAAAAGCAACAAAGAGTTTATATTCACAAGAACATAAAAAATAAAGGGAAACCAACAAAGGAGAAAGTCATGATAAAACATTGCACAAGATTAAACGGCCTAACTCTCTAAAAATAGTCCCCAGTGGAGTCGCCAACTGTCGCAACCTACCCTTCGGCGGGAGGGCGACGCGTGACTCGCGGGATGCGTGTTCCACGAAAGGAATACGCGCGGAGTCGCCACCAACGTTTATTTGAGGAAAATGTCGGAAAAACCGGAAAAGGCGCGATCTACGAACTTTTAAGTGAAAGGTTCGGGAGTTGTATTTACGCGTGGGGAAGGTATTAGCACCCCACACGTCCATCACAAGGGACGACAGCCTTTAATCGAATGTGCAAACATGACTTTGATTTTTACGTTCCCTTTTATGTCCTTATATCCTTTATACCCTTTTTATATTTTTTCTCTTTTTGTGGTCGACAAGGGTGTTTCCCTTTGCTCCTACGTATTCCTCAATTGGGATGAGAAAATCAGACCTACGTAGTTCTTTCTTATGCGTGAATCAAGTGATTCTTTTTACTTGAAAGGTGATCATTTTAAGGCGTTGGACCTTAAAAATGACCCATTTTACTTAATAAGAAATTGAAGTGATAAACTTTCAAAAACCTATTTTTGTGAACGAGCTTGACTAGGCGAGTTGATTTTAGCCTTAGTTTCACCTTAGTTATTAGTCAATTCGATTAAGAATGAGAAATCCTAAAGAGAAAACGTCCGATTGATTTTTCGCTTTACTTTACTAAAAAATATTTTTTTGATTATTATATTATTATTTTACCTCTTTTTTTGATTTCCAACGTGGTTACGGCACGACCGAACGGTCGGAATTCATTTTAACCAAAATTAACGGATGATACAATTCAAACGATCGGTGGAAATTTATTTTATTTTTAGATTAAGCGAGAAATGACTTAAATAAATGGCTTAAGCACGTCAAAAGGAAAGAAAAGAAAACTGAAAGTAAACGAAATTAAAGTGAAAGTACACAAAACAAGAAATGAATTGAAAGTCTCGGATTCGAAAACTTACCCGTTGAAGAACGAAGAAAGAACGAAGAACGGATGAAGAACGGTGAAGAATGACGAAGAACGATGAAGAATTTCCACAGAATCGCTTACGGAAGCGTTACAGAAGCACTTCGACTCGATTTTTCTTCACGAAAACGTGTTTTTTGCCCAAAATAGCCGAAATGCATAGCCAAAGGGGTCTTGAACATTTTGAAACAGCTCCCCCCTCCCCTATTTATAGAAAAAAAAGGGAGGTGCTTGCCGCCCAAAGACTTAATGAAGAAGATTTCTAAGCGCACCCGAATTACTAAGTTCACCCCCCTTTTCGTATTTTACGAAAAAGTTACGGAAGCCTTACGGAACTGTTTTCGAATTTGATTTTCATCTTTTTTCTCTTCCCTTTCACCAATGTTAAGTGGAATATGCTTACCCAAGGTTTTCGGAAATTTTACGGAAGTATTACGGAAGCCGCGGAAGCCCCGAAAACCATTTTTCAAAAACGTGGAGGAGCTTGCCGCCCAGTTGCTTCCTCCTTAAGCAACCCAATTTGAATTGCTATTTACACCCCTATCTTGATAAGTTCACCCCCCTTACCTTTTTTGGTGATTCTTTTTTCGTAAAGTTACGGAAACTTACGAATCTCGTAACGATACTTGTTTTCTTTCCATAATGTTACGGAACCTTGCGGATTACATAATCATCCCCTTTTTGACTTACGGAATGTTACGAAATCTCACTTAATTATGCAACGATGCTTCCATTTGATTTCCGGTGTGTCACGGAAACTTACGGATTGTGCATCAATATTTTTTGGTTTTCCGGCATGTCCTGGAATTTCACCAATTGCCTAATGATGGGTGCCAAGCACCTCACAAGGACCAAAGAAAGGTCGCATGTCATCAAGCAAAGGTCCCCGGACGAAATTAGGGTATGACACCTATATTTAATTTTCCAAAAATATCTTTAAAATAGGAAAGCTCAACTTGTATTTTCATACATTTAGCATAGTTATCCGTTTTAAAATTTTCAAACTTAGTTTGCAAAAACTTGTAATCATCCATGTTAAAGGAAGTAAAGGTGTCATCACAAGTAGTGGATTTACATCTTGAAACCAGCTTTTCAGTTTCTTGCTTCAGTACATTGAACGCACCTTGTATTGAAGCCAATTTATTGATATGCAATTTCAATCGCTTTTCAACTTCTTGTTTAACACAACAAGTCCTTTGAGCTTCCTCATGCATTTCATTAAATGATTCTGAAAGTTCTTCAAAATCAGGATTTACCTCAACTTTTTCACTTGTTGATGGATCATTCATGGATTTTGCCATTAAGCATACGTTTGCAATTTCTTCATCAGAAGAGTTGGAAGTTGTTGATGCACTATCTTCCCATGCTATGTAGGGTCTCTTTTGTTTTTTTGTCATTCTTTCCTTTCTTTTCACCATGTTTTCTAAGGTAGATAAGACACTCATATTTTATATAGCCTTGCTTACCACATTCAAAGAATGTGTAGTTATTGTTGTTCTCAATTTTCTTAGAGGATTTGGAGAATTTTTTGTCCTTGGATTTCTTGAGAATTTTTCCAAATTTTCTTACCATCAAGTTGAAGTTCTCTGCATCTACCTCACTGCTGGAACTATCTTTGTATTCTTCCCTTGAGGAGTTTACTTTCAACGCAATTCCTTTCATTTTCTTTTCTATTTCTTCTTCATAAGATTGTTGAGTCAGTTCATGTTCATAGGCTAGCAATTTACCGAAGAGAGCTTCCATCATTATTGTAGCTAGATTCTTGGATTCCTTGATTGTTGTAATCTTTGGTTCAAAAGTTCTTGTGAGACAATTCAAAATCTTGATGTTCAGCTCTTCATCTTCAAACTTTTTTCCTAGACCAAGGAGATGATTCACAATGTGAGTGAATCTTGTTTGAAGTTATAAATTGTTTCCCCATTCTTTATTCGAAATGCTTCATATTCGGATACAATAGTATGCTTTCTTGCTCTTCTCACATTTGTTGTGCCTTCATGAATGACTTCAAGCATATTTCAAATTTCTTTTGCACTTTTGCACCTTGCAGTATAAAAGAATTGATCAGAAGATAAACCAGAAGTAAAAATATTTTTAGCTTTTTGATCATCTTGAACTTTTCTTTTCTCATCTTTTCTCATTTCTTTAGGTATTAATTCACCATTCCATTCTTTAGGTATTAATTCACCATTCAGTTCTTTAGTAGGAATGAAAGGACCTTTAATGATGGCATTCCATGCACCAGGATCAATTGATTGAATAAAGATTTCCATTCTATTTTGCCAAAAAGAAAAATGTTCACCCTCAAACAAAGGAGGTCGATTCAAAGATGCACCCTCTTTGAAAGTGATTTATTTTGAGCCTATATTTTAGAAAAACCGTGATCTTAAGTAACTTTCAAGACTTATCTCTGATACCAAATAAAAAAGATGATCGAACTCAATAAACCAAAAGGGTGGGGGGGGGGGGGGGGTGAATTGGTTTTCAAACAAAAAAGTACTTTTCAAAAATAGAGTTGCAAAAAAAAACTTTTGTGTGGATCGTATCACAAACAAATATATGAATCAAATGTAATCAATACTTAATCAATCCTTCCTTAAACATGATCCTTCATTAACATCCTTTCTTTCACAATTATAAAACTTGAACCTTTATGAAAAACTTGAATAATACTTGAATAAGAGAAAAAATCAGAACAAGAGAAAAAAGACACAATCTTTTTATACTGGTTCACTTTCAATTACTAGAGAAGATAATTCAATTATCTAATCCATAATCGGAATTAGGTTTTCACTATGCATCAAGAATCCTTACAAGCAATCACAACCAATTTATAATTCCCACCCCGGAAAAAGAGACTAAGGAACCCAACACTAGGGTCCTTTGTGAATATAAGCATAAGAGAACCCTACGCTTAGACCAAACTAGAAAACCTTATTCTAGCATACTTTAAGCAATTCATGCATAACCAAAAGGACCATGTAAAAACCATACACAAGAATAACCAAGTAAGAGAGATACAACTTGACCGATCTTTCCACAAAAACCTTGCTGGATTGAGGAGGTGATCGTCTTTAAGTCAAAAGACACAACTCACTTCCAAGAAAAGATCTTCATAACCAAACGATTAAGAAGTTGTGAGTTACTAAAAAACACATATCTTCTCTTCTCTTTTCTACTAATGACAACATGAAATCTTGCTCATTCTAAGGCTAAGATTTTATTTTTGAGATGTATTGAAAACCCTCTATTGATGTCTTGATATGTAGATGTGAACACAAGCTGGTTATTTATAGAGAAAACAATTTTAACCACCTGTAATCGATTAAATCTATAAGGTAATCGATTAATTCAACAAAGTAATCGATTAGATTATCTAAGTAATTGATTAAAGTGTTATTCCCAACATTTGGAAATAAATCAAGAAAAATGTAATCAATTATATGCCCTAAGTAATCGATTATAGTGTTCTTGTTCACCTCTGAACACCTAAACAAGAGAGAAGTAATGATTAATGCACTTGGTAATCGAGTAAAGCAGAGACTCTGGAATAAATCGGTTATTGTCTCAAACAACATTGTAATCGATTATGAGATAGTTGTAATCGATTAAACTAATACGAGACTCAACTCTACAAGCTTCATACTACTTGTTGTAATTGATTACAATGTGGCTGTAATCGATTAGAACAAAGAGTTTTTGCCTCTGAAGAAAATTTTCTAACTTAGAAACTTTTCTTCACACAAACCATGATGATGCAATACAAATATCAAATGTACTAAGATGCAACAACCAAGATAACAACCAATACAAATGCCACTCAAGGGAGTTGAGCATGTAAAAGCCAAAACTTCTTCAAGCTTTTCCTTGAGCTTCTAGCTTTAGCCTTTGGGTTGTTCACCATGTTGCTCCCCCTATCTCTAACACTATGTAGTACTCTTATACCATACATATTATATGCAAATCACATGATAGATATATTCTTTGAGATAAATTGCTTTTAGAAGGATAATTATCAGTACTCCATTCTTGATAACGATGAAGACTACCAATGAAGTCTATAAGGAGACCACCAAACTACCAAATGTGGCTCACTACATCATAGTTGAATTATCTACTCTAGCATGTTTAATTTTTCCTTCTATAGTACCCTCACTAGCTATATTTTGTGATATGAAATATTGCAGCTATAACTATATGTTGTGATCAAGAAGTAACACTAATATGAGAAATTTCTCTTGTTAACCATATCAAGCATGGATAATGTGAAAAATACTAATAACATACCTCAACAAAGACAAAAGACAATTGTGTAGTGAGATTTGCCTCCAACTTAGGAGTCTTCCTAAACATGCTTATTGATTAGTTTAGATGTTAATCAATAATAGAAGGAATCAAGTGTAAAAGTAAAAAAAAAAAAGCAATGTTACAGTATTTGTTATCATGAACTCAACTTGATATAAAGTAAAGATATAACTTTTGGCAGAAGCGATCCAGGGTCAGTCTCACCTGAAACTTAAGTTGTCAACTCCTATTATATAACTTTTATATCTACTTGACTTCCAATCTTTTTTAATTTTTATTCTAGCTATATCTTAATATAAGATTCTCCTACATCCCTACAACTCATCTAGTGTACTAAGAAAAAGTATGTGGTCCAATAACGAGTCACAAGTTGAAACAAGTCAAACCCCTTTTGTCCAACTCAATTTCTCTTTTTATCTCATTATCTCTTGTCAAATCCCTTGTAGAATTTGTCATATTTGGACAAAAGGGGTCACTCATTCGAAAAACATTACAATTTCAATGAACATGATAAAATGAGTACAAATTGAGTTCAACAATTGAATTTGAAATCAATACAATCATGGCATATTCGTGCCAAATTAATTTTGCTTAGCAAGTTCGCAAATTGTAAAACATTCCTGGAAAAATAATGATAACTAAGCCAAGTCTCACGAATAATCAGGAGGAGATAGAGGAGGTGGTCAACTTGTATTATTTTTCACTCGTGGAATGCAATGAAAGAGAAATAGATAAAAAGATTCTAGGGTGCATATGCTACGACTCCAGATAATACATAATAGACATAGCAACAAAGTCTGAGACCTGAATCACAAAAGGACAATTATTTTCAAAATGCAAAAGGATAGTAGGGGCAATATTTGTCAATACAGAAGAAAAAATGAGAATATTCCCTCATGGCAGCCAGTGACAGATGTTACTGTGCAAATTCTAACTAGACTAAAAGCCAAAATAAAGGCATCTTCAACTTAAAAAATTGAAGCATAGCCCTGATATCGCGTGACAACTCTATCTCTATTAGGCTGTGTGTTCCACACAAGATAGCCTTTCAATATATATATGATCATAAGCTGTAGAATAATCAACTTCAGCCCATCCTTGAGATCCCAAAATTGTAGAGTAAGCATGATTCTTGATAGGGACTAAGGTTTCTTTCTCGCTAGGCATTAAGGAGTATATCGATGGTGGAGGTTTTAAGGAAGATGTTCCAAATTTAGAACAGCTGATTGTGCAGAAAGGAGTGGCTCACTTTAATAATCATGAAGCAACAGAGGATATCAATAATTATATACACGATTTTATCAAAATAGATGTACACAATAACTTTCTGTTAATGAGTTGATAAACAATATAATTCCCTTGTTTGATTCAATTCATGATGTCTTCATCATTCAGTCATGACAATTAATCAAATACAATAATGAGAAATCTAACTAAGGTTTAGATTATATCATTACAGCTTTGTTAATCATTGCCCCTAAGTGTAGGCAACAGGAGATGGACAATTGTCTTGTACCATTAGCAAAACCAAATGCTTGAACTAGGATTGTGCCTAGGCCTTCCAAACAGAGCTAAGAATTATAAAAATAAAAATAACAATGAGATCAAATAGAGGGTTACGATCAAATCCAGAGGTAAAGCAATATTCATTTTTAAGTACAATTTCAATTTTTTGAAAAAATCTGCCTTTTCCCATTCCCAGACATTATACATATCCATACACAGGTATATACCCCCTACCACACGTAGACATCTATATCCTTATGCTATAGAGTAAACATATGTGCTACATGCATTTGAAAATCCATGCGCATAGGATCTACGCCAAAGCTATATTTACTGTGGGTTTTGAGCCTCACAAATTGATAGTTAGTTCTCTATTGAGTAATGAAACTTCTATCTAAAATAATGGATTCAATTAAATTTGTCTAAACTCTTAAGAAAAACAAGGTCTAATGAGACAAGAAAAAACAACAATATCAATAGCATTTTTTATGAGTCTGTGAAAAAAATGTCATCGTTCCTACAAAAGGTGTCACTGATTGAAGCAATAACAACAGAGAGAGAGGGCACGATATTAAGAAAGAGAATTCCAAAATAAAGAATACAGATAGGTGCTCCACTGGAGTTACCAAAAGTAAAGAACCAAAGCTTCAATGGTAATAGAAGATAGGTGCTCCACTAATCCTTTAAAATGCACCCAAATCATGTTTCAATTTCTTCTCTCAAGCAACAAAGTAAGAATAAAGGGAAAGAGCACAAACTTGAGCATGAATACGAGGCTAGAGCGCGAACTGAGCATGACGGCATGGGCAGAGCACCACCTGACCAAGAGCTTGTATGAATGTCTTCGTCATTTAGGGCGAGAGATTGAGATGCGAAGGAGAAGGGCAATTACCTTTTGAACAATGGCGAACGCAAAGTTGAAGTCAAGTGCAACAATGATGTAGGGTAATGGTGAAGTTGAGAGGGACAACAATAGCGAAGGTTGCAATGAGGCAATGGCAAGCATGACAGCGAGCGCGAGAGCGACGGTGAGGGAGAGCAAGAGAGCGACAACAAGGGAGAGCACTAGGTTTAAAGTAATGAGGGTGTGAGTGAGAGGGAAGATGAGTGTGTTCTAGGTTGAAAGTTATAAAGCATTCCACGATGATTTTTCACTAAAAGACTTTGTATTCATCATCCATGACCGTTTTTTAAATAACTGACTTTGTACACTAATATTTCACAATGGTTATGTCATAACCGATGTCACCACATTCCACTTATTTAAAAAATTACCACTGTATATCTGTTTACAACAGTTTTGTCGAAATCGACGTTGATGACATGCCATCAAATGTGTTTTTTGCAGTAGTGCTGTCTCACTATTCTCCCAATTGATCAAGTAAAATCTTTGCCTCAAGTTTGAAAATGAATCAACCAATTGCTATTAGTCCAACCCACAACATCGGCACAAGAAGTTGCTAGAGGGGGATTACCACCTCTCTTTTCATGTGCATCAAGGACGACATTGAAATCCCCTACAAATAACCAAGGCCCCTTGTGATCCTACTAAATGCCGGACCACTCCATCTACAACTTATGATGCTTAACATAAGAGGTAGCATCATAAACGGTGGCTATGCAAACCATTTTTGAACAAAAATCTACCAAAAAAGCAACCTATTGATATGAAATTAACACAAAGATTGATATAAATTAGAAGCACACAAACACCAAAGGTTAGGAGCCAAAGAGGTCCTGTCATTAACCGCAAACACCTTTAAATTCAAACTGGTCCAAAAAGAATTAGGAAAATTTTCCACCAACACCCACGATTTTGAGATAAAAACCCAACTTGACTTATTTGAAAAACATAAATTCCTCATCACTTGCCTAGTTTCCACATTAGCTAGGCCTCTAGCATTCCATGGAAGGATCTTCATTAAGCAATTGACTTAGGACTCCCATGAAGGTTGTAAGATACTGCACCAATAGCTATAGGTTTAGTTTTCTGGCGTAACCTCTTCTTTTGACACTTTGATAAGATCGTTTGAAAAGGAATTTGCTCTTGTTGTTGCTGCGGAGAAGATTTCTCTAAATCATATGTGTCCTCTACATGATCACTCCATAACTTGGAAACCAAAGCAATATCCTTCTAAACGGAAACAGGGTGATAATGCAAAGCTTCCATATAAACGGAGATGGAATTTGCGACATGAGAAGGTGTACCAAGCACATTTCTCTCCTGTTGTTCCCCACAAAGAACCATATAAAGTTCCTGTTGAGGTGTTGTTTCTGCACCAGAAAGACTCTCACCATCACCCACTTCATCAACTACTTCATCAACCAAAGCATTATGAGCCACTGCTGTAGCCCCTTGAACAACCAGCAACCTCCAATCATTAGATGTCAGATTGGGCTGCAAAATCAAGATTTCTGCAGACCCATTATTGTTACCTTCCTTTTCAGGAACTACAATCGAAGCCCCCTGAACAATAATAATCTCGTGATCAGCTACAACCCCATCAGAAACTACAACCCCTTGAGTAGCAACCTCCTCTCGAGCAATTGCAATTCCGTAATCAATAGGCCCCACCTCCCCAATAGTGACAGCTTCCTCACCTTGGATCCCACTGGTGCCTACCTCAGGTGGCACTTGCTTTGGGATAAATTCTTCTCGGACCTGTTATTAAATCTGCAATTAGCATTGGTATGTCCAATGGTTTTCCAATAATCGCAAAAAGTTGACAAAGAAAGCAAATCTATCACACTCTACCAGAACTTGATTGTGCAATTCTTGTTTAAAATCTATATCCACCAAAATTCAAGCATAGTGCCCAAAGGATCTTTGATGTGATCCTTGCTAGGAGCGGGTCGCTTGATACAAGTTATAGAGTTTTGGATGACGCCACTTCCAGAGAGGGAAGATAAGTCAAGGTAGACACCACAAGGATTACCTTGATAAGTCTGAGATTGGTTCAATAAGGAACCCAGAGAGAAAATCTCACAAAATATTTGCAAAATGCCAAAAGTCCTTCTATTGAAAATGAAATCCATACATATAATGTATCTGAACGAAAAGATAGAAACATACATGAGGGCCTTCAAAACAGTTTGGGCCAAAATTACAACAAGAAAATTATAAATAAAAAAGAACACATTTGGCATGGGCCTTGAAATTAGTCTGGGCCTTCAACAATAATTAATATTCTTAGTAGTGCCTCTGTCTCTGGGCCTTCATCCTTCTCCACTTAGGCCTTATTAAGTGTGCCTGCTATCATTTGTTGGAGGATATCCACTGACTGTTTGGTCCTACTCCATAGGGAGGGTATCCATTGACTGTTTGGTCTTACTCCACAGGTTCATTTTACAGCTTTCTAAACTTGCTAAATACTCCTCTTCAGGGATGTCCCATGTATGTTTCAGAATTTGCGCCTACGTTTAGCTACTCATATTTTGATTCTTAGACGTTGGCTGAGAAGCAATCACTGGCGCAGGACGAGCACTGTCAGTAACAAGAAAATTCCATGGAATCGCAAGCTCACCCATGACTGCATGCACGCTGCATAAAACCCTAGGGATGAGAAACCTTGGCAGAGCACATCATGTTATTCTTTCAAGCATTTTTAACATGTTTTAAATTTGTCACAAATTTTCTATATTGAATTAATTATTAGGAGATTTTATGACAGGTTAAACCAAACTGAAACATTTTAAAGAGCAAGAAGGAACATTTATTTATGTATTAAAGAGTTTAAATAAAGGACGTCACATTTAAGTTTTTTTTTATTAATTAAAAAATTTGTTTGATAGTTTGACAAATAATTTTTTAAAATAACTTATAGTATTTTTTTAAAATGTTACTTGGAGTAACATTTTTAGAAAGATTAACTTTTATTTATTTTATATTTTGTTCTTTTTTTTTCTTAAAATATTCATTAAATTTTTGTATTATTTTTCTTAAATAAACAAGGTTTTATTATTTTAATCATTGTACCATTAAGTTTCAAATAATTTTTTATATTACACTGTTTATTTAAATCATTGTACTATTTATATTATTTAATTTATTATTTCAACATTATACTTTATGAAATTGATAAGGATAAATGTTAGATTTATTTATTTTTGAATAATTTTATATTTGATGATTTATTTTAATTATTACTCTAATTAACACAATAAAAGTATAATGTCCACTTAAGTGTATGTTTCTTTACTTGATTTTAAACTTGATTAAAATTTTTGAAGATATAGTATAATATTTATAGTAGAATGCTTAATATGAAAAAAATGTATTCATTAAAACAAAATAAAATAAAAAAGTTTATCTATAAATAAAAATTACAAGAGATTAAAATTAATTGAAAATTATAATTATAACACCTCAAAATATATTTTTATCCATAAAATAAAATTGAAATTTATTTTAAAATATCATATAAATATGTTTAGTAGTTCTATCATTTTACATTTTTAGATATTTCAAATACTAGTTTTACACAACATTTATGATTTAATAAGTTAGCCTAACAACTCTTATCTACCAACTAGCTTTTCAAATTTTAGTCCTCTTCTACTAATTATTAGTTTTATTTTTGTTTTGTTTATGAGTAAGTGTAATTTGAATTAGTGATTACATACATACAAAGAAAGAGAAAATATTGTATCATTTAAGTGAATGGATCACAATGTTGGGAACTTCTTTACCATATGTATGCATGTTTGTATCATCCTTCATGAACAAAAATCATTCAAGTAAGTAGACATTCTCTGGTGTACCCCGATTATGCCAAAATTATGGTGGCTTACCTTTCATTATTTTATTTATTTTAATATTCATGAACATTAGCACGATAATATATAGGATTTAAATGACTAATTCATTTATTGGTCTTACCATATGTCATTCATGTCGTAAATTATATTTGTTCCACATTCATGACAAAATTATGGTCGTTTATTGATCATTAGTATAATTTTTTAACTATCCAAGAAAAATGATATATGATAATATCAGTTAAATGAATAGATTATAGGTCCTACCATATGTCATTCATGTCGTAAATTATATTTGTTTCACATTCATGAAAAAATTATGGTCGTTTACTGATCATTTGTATAATTTTTTAACTATCCAAGCAAAATGATATATGATAATATCAGTTAAATGAATAGATTATAGGTCTTACCATATGTCATTCATGTCGTAAATTATATTTGTTTCACATTCATGACAAAATTATGGTCGTTTATCGATCATTAGTATAATTTTTAACTATCCAAGCAAAATGATATATGATAATATCACTTAAATGAATAGATTATATAGGTCTTACCATACGTCATTCATGCCTTAAATTATGTTGTCTCTCATTCATGCCCAAATTATGGTGGTTTTCCTTTCATTATTTTATTTATTTTAATATTCATGAACATTAGCACGATAATATATACTATTTAAATGACTAATTCATTTATTGGTCTTACCATATGTCATTCATGTCGTAAATTATATTTGTTTCACATTCATGACAAAATTATGGTCGTTTACCGATCATTAGTATAATTTTTTAACTATCCAAGAAAAATGATATATGATAATATCAGTTAAATGAATAGATTATAGGTCTTACCATATGTCATTCATGTCGTAAATTATATTTGTTTCACATTCATGAAAAAATTATGGTCGTTTACCGATCATTTGTATAATTTTTTAACTATCCAAGAAAAATGATATATGATAATATCAGTTAAATGAATAGATTATAGGTCTTACCATATGCCATTCATGTCGTAAATTATATTTGTTTCACAGTCATGACAAAATTATGGTCGTTTATCGATCATTAGTATAATTTTTAACTATCCAAGCAAAATGATATATGATAATATCACTTAAATGAATAGATTATATAGGTCTTACCATACGTCATTCATGCCTTAAATTATGTTGTCTCTTGTTCATGCCCAAATTATGGTGGTTTTCCTTTCACTCATTTTTTAACTATCCATGTGAACCAATATGATAATATTATTTAAATGAAGGACCATTGTAGGTTATACCATATTTCATTCATACCTTAAATTATGTTTTTATCTCATTCTTACCGAAATTATAATAGTTCATCTTTCATTAATTGTTTTTTAAACTATGAAATAACAAATATCACACTAGAAAAGAAGGTTGAATAGTGCTTTAGATAAATATAGAAATTTTTTCTCAAAGGATATGATTTTGTAAAGAAAGTTTGTCAAAAATAGAGTTTCAGATGTATTGTCCAATAAAATAAAACAACTTTGTTAAAATAAGTTCAGACTATCGCCGAACTCTATAAAAGGATATTTTCACAAAGGTTTTCTAAAAGCAAACTTGTGTGTCTAAGTGTGTCAAGACACACATAAGAGAATACAAGTTAAATAGCTTAAGAGCGAAGTAGAAACACTTTAAGTCAATTTATATTGGTTCACCCAACGCGAGTTATGTTCAGTTCTCTTTCATAATCCCGTGAAGGGTTATACTAATCAAAACTTGATTGCAAAAGTATTCTATCATGCCACTCCTAGCTACAATAGTCTTCTTAAAGCCACTTCTGGCACACCCTTAGACTACTCCTAAATCTAAGAACACCCAAATATTGTTTAAAATTAAGTTACTTCTAACTTTCACAAACAACAAAGGTTTGATAATGAATACACAAATTCAAAAATACTCAAAGAATAGACAAACACTTTAGCACAAATACAATCAAATGACTTGGCTAAGTAAAGAATGAAACTTTTAGGACAGGAATAATGTTGTCCGATGACTTTTTTCAGTACTTCAATATTCCACTTGCTCATTTTCTCTTCTCGAAGTGATTATAGGGCTTCGAGTGGTCTTTTATAGACTTTAGTGAAGATATCTATTATGGGATTAGAGCCTTACTTGAAGTGATCATTGTCTCAGAGCTGGCAGCAGTGAGTCACTTTCTTTAGGAGAGAGAAAATAGTACAGACAAATACATGTGCTTTTCTTCTACAACTTGTACTATAATGGCTTCGAAGAATATTCTCTTCTATTATCTTTTATTATGACCTTAAATACTTAAGATTCAAATATTAACGATTCAAATAAGAGAGGCAATCTAAATTTACAAGAATATGGGTACGTGCATTTCTCTTTTTAGCTAACATAAATCCAGTACACGGTTGGATGTCACTTATGCTTGATATAAAATGATTTGTGTAAGTGAATAAGTCCTTTGGGCATGTATAGAAGGACAGATTGTATAGGCACTGGTTTTCACAAATGATTGCAAACATGGATATATATATATATATATATATATATATATATATATATATATATATATATATATATATATATATATATATAAGTAGATAAAATATCAACTCACATATGAGAGCAAACAACAACCAACTTATATTATTAAGAGTGTTTTTTTTTTTATTTTACATCAAAATTTCTCCTTTTGTCATTAATAAAAATAACATATGATTCAAAGAAAGAAATGATGATTGAACATCATAGTCACTCCTTTTGTGGTGGTGGTGAAATTGGTTGTGGTGGTTTAGTAGGTTGTGGTAGATCAAAATGGATGGGTACAACAAGACTTACTTGTTGTTGAACTGATGGTTGTAGGTTGACGCTAGCATTAGCAACAACTTCAAGCATATTCATCTGAGCCTACTGAAGGTTTTGCAGGAGCATTTGAGACATACTCGTGAATTAAGTAGAAATAGCTTGTTGCATGGATTGCTTGTATTGCTTATTTTCAAGTCCTTGTGGTTCAACCAAAGCCCTTACCTTTTTCTAAGTTTCCTCTCTGAGTTCTTTCTTGGTTTCTTCCCTTTTCTTCAACATAGCTTGAGTCACAATATATTGAGTTCTATCTTTTTGAAATGTCATTACATGCAACAAAGTTGATATGAACCACTTCTTTTGGAGTACTAAAGTTTCTTGTAAAGACAAATACTACATCAATTGCTTGCTTTTGCACAGATGTGCTTCATTTGAAGGTTCTTCCTGGTTGTAGGCATGGCAACGGGACAGGTCGGGGCCGGTTTTCACTTGCCCCGCCCCCGAATCCCCATTTCCCGCTGCCCCCGAAACCTGATGGGGCGGTAGTTTTACCCCCATCCCGGCCCTCAACGGGGTCGGGTTTTCCCCGCCCCGCCCCGCCCCACCCCACCCCCAGCATGTTTATGAAATCCTATAAAAAAATGCAATTTTTCATAGAATGAAAAATACAATTTTGAACAGCAACCACACCATATTTTTAGACCACACATGACAACATAAAATCCAATCCAATCGTAGCATAAAATAGATAAAAATAATGACATAAAATTAACCAATCACTAAGTCATAAAATAGATAACAATAGTAGCATAAAATCCAATAGTAGCAACAACAATAACATAAAATCAGCCAATCACAAAAGTCATAAAATAGATCTAGTCTTCATTCGAAATAAAGCTAACTACTCCTAATTCTTCAAACATTGGATGTAGTCTTCATTGCTCCAAGTGGGTAGTAAGGCCACTTCCCATCATTTCACTTGCATAAATTGATGTTTCACCTGCATAGACCATAAATCAAAATTTTAGGCTAAAGAAGAAATTGATCATTCAAAAATTTACATTGTTATATAGCATAAACCTTCATCATCTGAAGCTATCTCATTTACCAAAGTACTACTTTGTTCAAGAATTTTAGATTTCAAAGAACCTGTATCAAATATAACATAATGTATTGGGCCTTGTCTTCTCCATTAGCTTTAATCTTTTTAAAATGCTTCCAAATCTCACTTTTAAGCCTACTTTTTCCTTTTTCTATTGTCCCCTCCAGATTATCGGTTGTTTCTTCTACTTCAGGTGCTACTATGGATTCATTTGGTGTTGCTGAAGGAGCATGAGCAGAAGGAGAATATGAAGGAGTATAGTTAGGACCATGAGTTGTTTCTTCATGTGCACTTTCTTGATCTGCCATTTCTTTAGAAATAATTAAATAAAATAGAGTTAGAAATTGTTAAAAAAAAGACACAGGAGAACAATTTATAACACATTCATAAGAGAAAAAATCAACCCAAAATGATAGAAAATAGTCACACATCTATATCCAACTTGATCTCAAAATGACATAAAACAGTCACACCCCAAAATGACACAAAACAGTTTATAACAACACATTCATAAGAAGCAATTACATAGTCCTTAACTACTTTTTTTTACACTTATTAGTAACTCAAGTCCTTAACTACTTTTTCTTCTTTTCTTTTCTTTTTTAAAAATAAAGATAGGGAGTACATGGCAGTTTTTAAGGTGTGCTATAAAATATTGAAGTTAGGAAATAGGGAGGCAAATTTTCGTGTAAGTAATTTTCTTAAGTATCAAGTAGAAAGTCTCTTGTAAAACATTATGTAGGAGCTTTATATACTCTGGATGAGCCCGGGCTCAATATTTACTAAACACAATCAGTGTTATAATTGTGGAATCCTACCAGTCAAGCACCTATGCTATCAAGAAAATATCAGTTTTGCAAACCTTGATTCATTGAATGAAGAATTAAAAGAGAGATGGAAATGAAAATAGCTTCATTGACAAATAACCTTTTTTGCATCATTTTTTCAGCATAAAAATGTTGGCCCACAATTAAAATCAGAGAAAGAGGTACAATTAGATGGCATGTTTTCTTATTTTCAAGAAACAAGTATTTTTTGAGCATGTGTCACATGGATTTTTTTTAGTCATTGTTTTTAAGTTTACCATGATATTATTACCCTACATAAAACTGATAAAAAGATATTTTATTTGATTGACCAAAGATTATGAATAACTACGAAAAAGTTGAAGCATTAAGGAAACAAACAAATAAACCTTCTTAATTAAATGTTGTGAAACGAACAAGCAAAAGAAATTCAACATAAATGGTTAGATGAGATAAACCTAAATAAACTCAATTACATGCAATCAAACAGCTATTCGGATTTCACAATTGGCAAACGTCCAACCATGTTTAATCATGTTCTCTAGTTGCAACCTTGCAACAAATAAAAGTAGCATATATACCATTTCCAATAAGCCAAAGACATCTTGATAAAATCATGCATAGTAATTATCCAAATCACCACCAAGCGACACCAAGTTAACGAATGATGAAGCAATTACCTTTTGAAAGGAACAACAAATATGTGCGATCTCAAACAGGTGTTTATCAACATTTTTTTGCATCATTTTTTTCAGCTTCATTGACAATCACACTTATATAATTATGTTGGATAGCGGTCTTAATTATTTTATCACAAGTATTCATACCTCTACTATATGCTTCCTCCAATATTTCGAAGTAACTTCCTTAAATACCAACTTCACATCCACCTCAAAAAAATGTATGAAGTGGAAAAAAATATATATGTTAAAAAGTAAAACCAATTGAATTAAGAACAACAGAGATACATGAGGGCCCAACATCATATCTACATGAATCAAGGAACAAAGTAAAAAATTAAACAATTCAAATACATAAAAAATTGAAGTATCAATTAATTTCTAAATTATATCCAATTTTGTAGACTTCGATGAGAACTTTAAAACTAACCATTGAATTGATAAAAATTAATATTTTCTAAAAACTTATAACAGACGTTTTACAAAATTTCACATTTTGGGTCAGTTGATCTTGTGCATATATGCAAACCAGTCAAACCAGAACCACTCAAACAGGGGCAAGGAGCCATATAAGATGAATGCAGATCTAAATTGCAGAAAAGAGAATAAGAGGCAGACAAGTTAAACTGAACAAGGAAACAATGTTCAAGGGATTTTTCCAATTGGATTGGGGTGGGTTTTTTCCTATGCACAGTGGGATCGTCCAGTTCCTTTGATTCTACATCCAAAATCATGCAATTTTGACCACAATACCGTCATTAGCCAAAAAACAAGGACAACCAACTTCCACCTATTTTAGAAAACATGTCATTATGATATGTCAAGGTTATTAGAATTTACAAATAGTAAAGATAGATAATTCATGCTAGCAATAGTGAACATGATTCTTGAGTAAACATACTTCATTCATAATCTATTTTTCTACTACAACACCTCACAAAAACAGTAAACAAACCTGGTTTTGAGGAGAATGCAACACGGAAGATTTCATGCAAGGGTACAAGGTGTTTCTTGAAGGCTTTGAGGAGATTGTAGACTTTAAAATTCCTAAAAATATAAATGTAAACATTGAAAGACATAAATGCAATTTCCAAAGACCCAAACAAAGTAGGTTTCTCAAATTAGATACCTAAAAATGAGAATATGGCCTAAATAAAGAAAGAAGAATAAAGAGGAAACAAAGAAAATCCCTTACAACCAAATAGCCACAGAGGTCAGAAAGGTTGTAGACTCGGAAAGGACACAGTAGTCTCTATGAGGACCATGACAGCGATGCGATCCATGGAGTCAGACGAACAAGCACAGGCACACACCGGCGGACTAGGACTTGTCGAGTTTGAACAGACCATTTTGAATTAGGTTTAGGGTTTCAGGTTTTAGTGTGTTATATATATGCTTGGATATTTTAGTAAATTAATTATTAGCGGGGCGGGTTCGGGGGCGGGTTTGGGGCTGGTATTAATATCCCATCCATAACCCCGAACCTGGCTTTGGCTATCGGGGAAAACCTAAACCCGACCCCGGTCAACTTGGGTTTTCTTCATCAAAATCGAGGTGAGCCTCGTAGGTTGGGGCCCTATTGCCATGCCTACCTGGTTGAACATTGGTTGAGGTTATTCTTTGTGTACCACTTCATCAGCCTTTGTAGTGTTAGACTCTATTGGTGAAATAACATGTTCAGGATACTCTTGTACTAGAACTAAATGTTAGTGCTTAGCTTTACTGAGTTTTAAAAGATTGGCTAAAATTTTGTTAAAACATAAGCACTTAGACAATGAAGGAAAGCTGGAGTTGCTGCACATGGTGTCTAACATTATGTCAAGGAATCAGATCGGGCTGCACAAGGCACAAGGCAAGATAAAATGTCAAATGAAGAATTGAAGCTGCAGGATCCACGATGTCAGATACAATGTCCAGGACATCCTGCCCGAAAATACTGGACACATAAATCTGTTATATCTTTAACAGATTAATGTGCAGTCAACAACAGATTAGGAGATCTATCTTTAGGAACGAATTAAAAGATAATTAAAGTTTGAATTACAAACTTGAATAGTTGCGTTCAGGGATTAGAGATTGAAGATAAAAACTAAAAGATAAAACTTTATCTTTTAGATCTTTAAGTGCAGATTTTTCAGGAGAATGATAGATCTTATCCAGCGCAAGTTGTTGCAGCCCAGATACGTACACTGCTATATAAACATGAAGGCTGCACGGGTTTTTTAATCAAGTCAGAGATTGAAGAGTTATTTTGTGAGTTTTGTGACTTGAGGGTTTTGTGAGCCACCTTGATGTTACCCTAACATCAAGTGTTGGACCTGAGTGTGTAGAGTTGATCTCTATTGTTCAGAGAGCAATCTCTGGTGTGTTCTTGATTTGTTTGTAAACACGGGTGAGTAATTGAGAGGGAGTGAGAGGGGTTCTCATATCTAAGAGTGGCTCTTAGGTAGAAGTTGCATGGGTAGTGGTTAGGTGAGAAGGTTGTATACAGTGGCTGTTAGATCTTCGAACTAATACTATTTTAGTGGACTTCCTCCCTGGCTTGGTAGCCCCCAGATGTAGGTGACGTTGCACCGAACTGGGTTAACAATTCTCTTGTGTTATTTACTTGTTTAATCTGTTCATACTGTCATATACAATCTGCATGTTCTGAAGAGCGATGTCGTGACATCCTGTACGACATCTGTCCTCAGTATCAGAGTTTCACTAAAGTATCAAGGTTAACAATCACCTCAAACATCCTAGCATTAGTAGCATCCAGTTCGGTCTGTCTTGCAGCTTGCTCAACTCTTTCCCTTTCTAACTGTTGGACTTCATAGACTTGCCTCACAACAAAGTCCCTTTCTTCCATCTTGTTGAGATCAAAGGTTGCATTGATTCTTATGACTAGAAGACTATTAGGTTAGGGTTTTATTTCATGTTAAGTTCAACTTATAGGCCAAGTGTAACCCAATCATGATATAGTAACTGAATTATCATCCAGGTTGTCTCCAAAAGGAATAAAGGAGGGATTCATGTAATTATTTAACTAAGAAATATGTTTTTGTATTTTTGTTTAGTGATTGTCACCAAATAAATAACATAGAGTAAATTGTAATAAAAATTAAACGATAATAAAATAATTAAGTAAAGATACAAATACTAGACTTGGATGGTCACGTCGATCTTGATGAATGAATGTCTTAGTTTGGACTTGGAATTCACTCGATCCATTATAACTTCACAATTCTCTATTCGTCTCTCTTGCTTATCCCTAATTCACCAATGTATTCTAACCCAGCTCCCACATGGTCACAAATTCAAAACTACTTGTCCAATACCTAATCCCTTGGACATACCAACAAAGCAATCAACATTAATGGTCGAGAATTAGCGAGGCTTAAGCAAGAATATTCTATTCCTAGAGATAATCCCAATTAAGTACTTGATTCATGTTTGGGTTTGAACAAGGCTCACCAAAGCGCAAGTCAATTCTTTAATTTATCTATAAGATAACCAATCAAATAAAAGCATTAAGTACAAAAACAAATAAAACACTCAAGATGAAGTATTGAATTGATAGAATTGAAGCAAAACAAGGTTGATCCTTTCTTCTCCTAGGTTGAAGGAATTGCACTCACAAAAATAATACAATAAACCCTAGAGTGTCTAATGGAATATTGGAGGCATCTAGTAGGTGGAAGTCTAAAATATTATTCTAAGAACTGCTCGGGACTTTTACCCGTTTCAATGAACACCTAGCCTCCTATTTATAGAATTATAATTGGATTTAATAAAGGAGATATTCACAAGAAATTACAAAAAAATAATATATTTAATTACTTAAAGTAATTATCTTCTTCTTCAGCTGAGTTATCCTTGAAAAATACCTTACTCTTGATTTTCCTAGCTTTTATCTTTATTTTTTCCAATTTCTCCTTCCAGAACATTTTTGCTGATTTTGGGCCTTTGGAGCTCTTGCTAGAATGACCTGCTTTTGCCGAAAAGCTATCAAAAATTCATTAAAAATAACTAAAACATAAAATTCTACTTAAGACAATGTAAAAAACTGAATTTAATGCTAATTTGATTCAGAACAAGGCTTAAAGTTAACTAAAATGTCAATCCTTGGTACCCCAGATTTTCAATTTCATACATTGTTTTTTCTTTACTTTGTTTCTCTCTTGTTTTTCATTATTTTTCTATATTTCAGATTTTTCCTTTTTCAATACTTTACAAGAGAGAATGAGGATAATACTTTCAACATTTGTTCGCATGATAGCTTGTTGGTACCCTTTATTTTGTTCCCTTTAAGTGGTGCATTGCCACTCCAAATTTAAAAGCTTGTCCAATTCCTAGACCTACGCTTTCTTATAGTTAAGGGTAGTAGCGGATATATAAACGTATAAATTTCAAGGTTAGGGAATTATAAAAGAATACATCAATTTAGCTCAAAGTAAGGTGCAAGGGATAAACAATGTAAGCTAGGCTTTTTGGCTCTTGGCTAAACATGCAAACATGGCCTTGATCATTTCAATGCATACAATTGCAATCAATCAACAAGAAATTCAATCAAAGTCTGCTGTGAGTGAAATAAGAGTTTCTCTTAATATATATTTGTATCATTATAAGGATCACTTATTCACTGGGCTAGGTCTACAAGTTGTTTTATTTGCTTTCAATTTTTCATGTCAAACTCATTACACATCTCAATCAAGAAAAATCAATGGATTTCACTTTTAGCATTAGAGTTCAACCACACAAAGAATGATTTAAGCACAAAAATTTATTTTATTTTATGGTGGGTTTGCAAGAAAATGATGATGCTTCTTAATCACTTGTGTTTCCTTATGTTCCTAATAATAAACATATTCCTAAACTATCACACATATACTAAACAACTAAACTAATAAAGCAAAAGAGAGGGGTATAGAAGGCTTCACTTAGGGCTCAAGAGCCCTAAACATCTCCTCTTATCCATTGCAGCCTCGCCACCTCCCTGGACAACAAGTACGTGGACCTCTAAATGAGTTGGCCATTAATAAGGCTGCATATGATGAACAAAACTAAAAAATTAAAGTTAGTGCTATGCTATCGAGTGATATATTTTTTTGAACTTCAAACTTAAAGCTAAAAACTATCCTAAATGAATGTAATGTAAAAAGTAAGAGTTAGAAAGCTGGGTTGCCTCCTAGTAAGCATTGCTCCAATGTCACTAGCTTAACGTTTGGTGCTGCTCTAAGGATCTTTGAGCTTGATGACTATGGTGTGTTGTGGGACTTCTCCACCAAGGTAGATCTTTAATTTTTGCCCATTAACCAACCAGATGCGGTCTTTGGATTGGTCCTCTATCTCTATAGCTCCATAAGGCTTAATGTCTTTAACAATAAAGGGACCACTTCATCTCGATTTTAATATTTTGGGAAACAATTTTAATCTTGAGTTCTAGAGCAATACTTGTTTTTTGGGCCTAAATTCTTTGTGAAGGATCTTTTTGTCATGGTACCTCTTGGTTCTTTCTTTGTAGAGCTTGGATGATTTGTATGCGTTGAGGCTCATCTCTTCAAGTTCCTATAGTTGTACCTTCCTATTCTCTCCAGATGTTGTAGAGTCAAAGTTAAGGAACTTCATGGCCCAATGAGCTTTTATTTCTAACTCCACTGGTAGGTGGCATGCTTTTTTGTCACTATTTGAAATGGGGAGAGGCCAATGGGTATTTTGAAGGCTGCTCTATAGGCTTATAGGCAATCATCAAGCTTTGTAGCCCAATCCTTCCTTGAAGTAGTTATCGTCTTTTCTAGTATCCTCTTGATCTCCCTATTTGAAACTTCAGTTTTTCCTTTTGTTTGCGGATGATAGGGTGATGCTACTTTGAGACGAATATCATAGTGTTGGAGGACCTTTGAGGGTTGAGCATTACAAAAGCATGTACCTCCATCACTAATCAAGAGTCTAGGCACTCCAAACCTAGCGAAGATGTTTCTCTTTAAGAACTTAATCATCATCTTTGCATCATTGGTTGGACTAGCAATTGCTTCCACCCACTTTGAGACATAGTCCATCACTACCAGATATATTCATTGATGTTTATCGAATGGCTTTGTTCAATCTCGTTGCCTTGGTTTTCATTTTCGTTGGCACCTTGGAGTGTAGAATAGGATCTTCAAAAGTGGACCTTTTAGCAACCTTTTGCTTCTTTTGGATAGCATGTATCTGTTGTTGATCTTTAGCCTTTCTCTTTATTTGGATGATTGAACCACCATCATCAATTTCACTAAGATCCTTCAGTTCCTCACTGGTGGTCTTCTTCTCAATAGGTTTGCTTGTATTTTCCCTTGAAGGAACATTCTTTGGAAGCTTACTATCAGGCGCAAGAGGATTGGATGTAGAGACTAACTCATGCTTTTTGTTTGTTCTTTGCTTCTTCCTTACCAATTCTTGCTCCTCTTATTTTTGTTTAGTCATTTTTCTTGTGATTGTCTTGTTCTTTGTTCCTTCATGATTCTATCCACCTTATTGGCAATACTGAATTGATTCAAAGTGTGACACCCTCTACCCCAGACATATATGTACTAATAATAAAAGAAATACGAAATCAGAATTAATTAAAAGTTTTTAAAACACATTTAAATAAAAGCATTTCAAAAGGGTAAAAAGCTCACATTCACTTCACTATTACCAAATAAAACTTGTTAGAAATATTTTTGGCTCAAAACATCATGTAATTAAACAAAACTCATGCCCCAATATTACATCCTATCAAAGCATTATGTCCCGACGTCCTTCGGCACAAGGTTCCTTAAAGCAATTCACCTAGTCATCTGCTCCCACGAACACAAAGTTTGAGATCATCACAGGATTCCAAAACAAACAACACACGGGGAGTGAGTTATCACATTCCTAACTAATAGAGAGAAACAAGACAACATGTAGATATACATATCATATAAATGAAATACAACTTACTTAAACATAACTCACGTCATTCCACCACTTTGTCGTGTAACATCACATCACAGCACAACACGTCTCATTCATTTTCACATCATTCATATATTTAAGGATCAAAACACTATATCACTATATCAATCAATATCGATCAATACATAAACGTTATGCAACAGATACACTAAGACTCAATCCTTTATGCAATGTAGTACCACACACTAGTAAGTCAGGTCACTTTCACTAGGTAAAATCATAGGGAGACCAGTCAGGGTCACACTGTTTTGGGAGAATGCTCCAACCATGTGGGATCGACACATGCTTAAAGGAGAACTCAAATCGGATGTATTTACCCTCAAGGCCTAGACTCTCAAGAAAACATTTTAGCACACAGACTCTATTTATGAACTATACAAAACACATGACTCCTCAATTGTTCTCAAAATAATTTTATCTCGTTGCACTTGTGATTAAACTCGCCAGGTCCCCACAGTGGTTCCCATCATAATACTCGTCGCCCTTAAAGGGTCTTATAGTCATGTGATTGTATGATTCATAGCTCACAACTCAATACACACATCTCAATACACATGTATTTCATCATTCATCATAGGTTCAATTTGTCACTTACTCACAATTTGAATCACAATTTCATAATCTCAATATAACAATTTATAAAAAATTCTTCTCATAACATGGGGAGTAAAAACCCTCAAACAATTCCACACAATCATAATAAAATCAATGAATCAAAATCATAGGTCAAAAACACGAAAACATCAATAGCACTCAAGTTTATCAACCAATTCGCATCAGAACATCAATTGGTCTATCAAACACAACAATATTGCATTTATAATCGTAAAAGGAAAATTACAATTCAATAAACATCCCAAAATAAACCCCAATTTGATCCTCTAAAGATCTCTACACATATTCATTCTAACCCCAATTGTGATAAACTCATCCCTTACCTCTAAGTGGGCTCACAGGTGTAGTTCGATAGTAATAGTAGCATCTATAGTGGTTCTGTGAGACTCCTCAAGTTTTTCCTTTGATTGTTCTACTAGGATTTCCAAGCTTCACAGAGAAGGAGAAGAGATTGTAGCCTCTACTTCACTGTCAACATGCAAGACTAATTTCTCTCTGCAACAACATTATTTCCCAAATCCCAATGATGAGATTGTGCGAAATCCAGTTTTAAAGATATTATCCAAATTTCACAATGATCCAACGGTTAACAATTCCTGGATCTTAGTTTTACTGGGACAGGTTTGAGTGTATGCGAGAAAAGAGAAAGCTTAGTACGAGGGACATTTATTCTACCACAGACATTGTTTTGAAAGTCCCAATGGCGAGTCTGTGCGGAAGTAAGTTCAGAACCTATTTTTTAAATTTCATGATAATCCAACGGTTAATGAGTCTGGGATCATCGTTTTACTGAGATAAGTTTGAACATATGCGGGAAAAAGAAAGGGTTTTGGGAGGGGGAGAAGGGATAACGAATTTGAGAGAAACAAAAAGCGTAGAGATGTATTATCAGTCTGTATGTCTCTATTTATATCTAGGATCTCTCAGCCTATTATTTACTCTATTTATTTATTTATTTGTTTTATAAAAAAGAAATCTATTTTATTTCCTATCTAATGAATAAATAAAATATCTTTTTTATTTTCTTTCAAACCATTATTTTAATTAGTAAATTTATTTCTCCTTATTTATTTAATTATAAAAACCTCATCATTTTTCTAAAAATCTATTTATTTTTAAATAAAAAAATCATTTTTAATTTATTTTACGAAAAATGGGGTGTTACACAAAGCGTTGTCTTCATCAGCTTAGACATTTGTTCTTGTTTTCTTATAACTATGTCCTCCTCATTCAATTGAGGCACAACTCTATGAGATACATTGATTTCCAGGTGCAAGTTTCGAAGGTTATTGGAAGGAGAGTTATTTTGTCAATGGATATGATTTTGTAAAGCAAGTTTGTCAAAAGCAGAGTTTCAAATGTATCGTCCAATAAAAAAAAATAACTTTGTTAAAATAAGTTTAGACTATCATCCATCTCTATAAAATGATATTTTCACAAAGGTTTTCTAAAAGCAAACTTGTGTCTAAATGTGTCAAGACACACACAAGAGAATAAAAGTTAAATAGCTTAAGAGCAAAGTAGAAACACTTTAAGTTTATATTGGTTCACTCAACCTGAGCTACGTCCAATTCTCATTTATAATCATGTGAAGGGTTCTACTAATCAAAACTTAACTGTAAACAAGTATTTTATCCTACCACTCCTAGCCACAATGGTATTATCAAAGCCACTTTTGGCACACCCTTAGACAACCCCTAAATCTAAGAACATCCAAGTATTGTTTAGAACTAAGCCTCTCCTAACTTTCACAAGCAATAGAGGTTTGAAAATGAATACACAAATTAAAAAATACTCAAAGAATGGATAAACACTTTAGTGCGAATACAATTAAATGACCTGGCTAAGCAAATAATGACACTTTTAGCATAGGAATAATGTTGTCCAATGACATTCAACACTTCAATATTTCACTTGCTTGTTTTCTTTTCTCGTAGTGATTGTAGTTCTTTGAGTTGTCTTTTATAGACTTTAGTGAAGATATCTATTATGGGATTAGAGCCTTTCTTGAAGTGATCGTTATCTCACAATTGGCAAGAATTTGTTGCTTTCTTTAGGAGAGAGAAAATAGTTCAGACAAACACATGTGCTTTTCTTCTGCAGCTTGAACTATAACGAATCCAAAGAATATTCTCTTCCATGCTATCCTTGCATACTCGAGATTCAAATGTTAACAATTCAAATAAGTTAATAATATAGGTACGCGTACTTCTCTTTTTAGTTAACATGAATCCAATAAAAGGTTGGATGTCGCTTATGCTTAATATGAAACGACTTGATATAGCTCCGTGTGGAGCTTGTAGGCCTTGGATCTTCTTCATCAATGGAGTCCTTTGCTTCTTGAAGATCAATGGCAGCAGAATGGAGAAGGAAGAAAGATGATTGGAGACACCACTTAAAGGAGAAAATGAATCAAGAAGAAGCTCACCACCATAGGAAGCCATGGATAAGAGCTTGAAGGAAGGAGAAGATCAAGTCCAAGATTCACTAATTATGATTAGTGAATTTTAGCTATGGTTCAGCCCACTAATCCAAGATCTAGTCCAAGATTCTCCACTAAGTGTGCTTAGGTGTCATGAGGCATGTAAAGCATGAAGGACATACACAAAGTATGACTATATGATGTGACAATGGGATGTAGCAAGCCAATGCTCACCTCCCCCTCTAAAATTTAATTGGATTGGGCTTCTCTCAATTCAACTAAATTTATTTCCCAACACACACATCAAATATTCACTTAATGCATGTGAAACTACAAAACTACCCCTAATACAAAAACTATAGTCTAGGTGCCCTAAAATACAATGGCTGAAAAATCCTACATTTCTAGGGTACCCTACCTACATTATGAAGCCCTAAATACAAGGCCCAAAAATAATGAAACCTTAATCTAATATGTACAAAGATAAGTGGGCTCATACTTAGCCTATGGGCTCGAAATCTACCCTAAGGCTCATGAGAACCCTAAGGCCTTCTCTTGCATCTTTGGCCCAATCTTCTTGGAGTCTTCTATCCAATGCCCTTGGGGGATAGGATTTCATCATTCCCTCCCCCTTGAAAAGGATTTGACCTTAAATCAAAAGGTTCTTGAAACTCTGGGGTTCTTTCCTCAATACCTGTAAAAAGAATAAACACACACACACACACACACACACACACACACACACACACACACACACACACACACAAACACACACACACACACACACATATATATATATATATATATTAGTGGTGTTTGGTATGTTGGAGTAAGGCAAGGTCTGAAAACCCATTTCCTGGGCATCTTCCTATGAGGGAACATGGTTCCTCACCAACTTAATGAGTGGTGCTACAAGTATAGAAAAATATGGGACAAACCTTTTGTATAAGTTTGTTAAGTCATGGAAGCCCCAAATTTTCCTTATACTTGGTGGAGTGGGCCACTTAGGAATGACCTTTATTCTTTTAGTATTTGTGGAAAACCCTTGATTACTATTTAAAAAATTGAAGAAAGTAATGCAATAAAACATACCTTTTTTTGTATTTTCATGTTGATTATTCCTACCAAAAAGTACGCCAAACCTAAGGTGTCCCATATGAGCACCTAAGTTTGTATTGAAACTAAAAATAAGAACAAACCTACCTAATGAGTCCCTATCTACACGAATCTTGAAGATGTTGTGATGCAATCCTACCCCCCAAGGGCATTGGATAGAAGATTCCAAGAAGATTGGGCCAAAGATGCAAGAGAAGGCCCTAGGGTTCTCATGAGCCTTAGGGTAGATTTCGGGCCCATGGGCTAAGTATGAGCCCGCTTATCTTTGTACATATTAGATTAAGGTTTCATTATTTTTTTGGCCTTGTATTTAGGGCTTCATAATATAGGTAAGGTACCCTAGAAATATAGGATTTTTCAGCCCTTGTATTTTAGGGCACCTAGACTAGTTTTTGTATTAGGGGTAGTTTTGTAATTTCACGTGCACTAAGTGAATATTTGATGTGTGTGTTGGGAAATAAATTTAATTGAATTGGTAGAAGCCCAATCCAATTAAATTTGAGAGGGGGAGGTGAGCATTTGCTTACTACACCCCATTGCCACATCATATAGTCACACTTTGTGCATGTCCTTCATGCTTTACATGCCTCATGACACCTAAGCACACTTAGTGGAGAATCTTGGAATTGATCTTGGATTAGTGGGATGAACCATAAATAAAATTCACTAATCATAATTAGTGAAATTTTGGCTCCGAAGTTTGGCTCCACAAATTCAATTTCAAATTCAAGTGAAATTTGAATTAAAATTCAAATTTCCCTCCAATTTTGTGTGACACTTAGGCTATAATTAGAGATCATGTGTGTGCATTTTTTCAACTTTGATCATTTGAAAATTAAACTTCAGATTTCAAAGCTCTTTTAGAGCACAAAATTTCGTGCTCTTCTCTTCCTCTCCCTTCATTCATCTCCTTCTTCCTCCAAGCTCTTATCCATGACCTCCTATGGTGGTGAGCTTCTTCTAGACTCATCTTCTCCTTGAAGTGGCGTCTCCTCTCTCTCTTCCTTCTCCATTCCGCTGCCATTCATATTCCAAGAAGCAAAGGAATCCATTGATGAAGAAGATCCTAGGCCTACAAGCTCCAATGGAGCTTACATCATGTTGGGCGCATGAGTGTTAGTAGGTAAATACAACTAACTTTTGTGTATAAAACTTGTGTAAATTATATTAAACTCTTCCAATTTATGGTTATTTTGTAGTGTTAAAAGTTCTTTTAGTTAAAGATAGGTAATAAATACTTAGTAATTATTTTTGTATGTTTAATAATCATTTTCTCTCAATTTCAGGTTAATTAGGCAAGTTTTGAAGTGTTGTTTTTCACCTTCTCGCTAAGCCAATCCACTGGCTTAGCGAGCGTTTGCTAAGTACAACACTCATTGGCTAAGCGCAAGGAAGAATCTGGAAGAAGATGAGCTGTACAGGTTCGCTAAGCGCACCGCTTCATCTCACTAAGCGCACCGCTTCAGTCCATCCGCTAAGCGAGAAAGGCACGCGCTAAGCCAAAATTCACTAATGTGCGCTAAGCCGTCCAGAATTACGCTAAGTGCACGAGCACGAACAAGGCCACCTATTTAAGCCTGAAATCAGATTTTGTGAAGAGAGTTTTGACTGAGAGCTAAAGCTTTGCATGTCTAGTGATTCTAGAGAGAGAAAGGTTCAAGTTCCAAAGAGTTTTGAGAGATTTTGCTGTGTGAAGATCTGTAGAGACCAAAACTTGAAGAGGAAGCTGTTCTAAGACCTTGAGATGAGTTTGTGAGTGGTTGTGAGATCCTAGAGGTGAAGGAGACATCCTCACCACTTGTATTTTTGCAATCTTTCATATTGTTCTTCTCTTTGTTGTAAAGGAGGCTTCCTGGTTATGGAAAGCTAAAATCCTCTGTTGGATCTTCCCTGTAGGTACTTGATGTAAATATCTTTTTATCTATTTAATGAGGTTTTGTGTGTTCTCTGTGCTATCAACTTTTCATTCTAGTATGCCTTTACCTTGATCACATGGATGCATGCTTTGTTAGGGTCATTCAATAGTGGAAACTTGTCTGATTCTGATGACCTTGATAGGATAGGGCTAAGTTGTCGTACTATCACGAGGAATCGAGGTGCGATAATTTAGTAGTAGTATGTTTGTCTTAATGCGGTCTTGGTTGAGTTTAGTCCAACAAGAGGAATCTGAGGATGATGCTTAATCAGGATTAGGCTAAAATATCATGAGGAATCGAGGTTTAGCATCTCAGGAGACACCATAGGAACACATGAGCATTGTTAGATAGAGAATATCCTTTTAGCATCAGGCACCTATTTGGAAGACAAACGTGTTTTCTACTTGTTTTTACACATAATTTCTCTCGCGTGATTTTCCTTTTTGCGTAGATAGTTTACATACCTGTTCATATTCACACTTAGATTTTCACACCAGACACCTATTCACTGAAATTGCTTACCAAGTAACACAAGTTCCCTGAGAGTTCGATACTCGGTTCTTACCGTTTTATACTACTTGTGCAATCCGGTGCACTTACCGGAAGCGAACAAGTTTTTCGCGCCATTGCCGGGGAACTTCTTTTTATTTGGAAAGTTAGATCGTTTTTAGGTGTCTATTCTTTATTAGTTATTCTTTGATTATTTGTTAATATTTGTTCTTAATTCATATTTTTTTCTTCTCTTATCGAATTGGATAATGTTGGATCAAGTGGCCCCGGAATAATTAGGAAATGGGGGTTGAATTAATTATTAATGAACCTTAACTAATTAAAAATCTATCCTTCTTAATGTTACTAGATTCAATTAGGCTTTTACTATAATGTTAAGAAAGTAAAGAACAGAAATAGAAACTTAACCAAAAGTAAAAGCGATAATTAAAGTGCACAGCGGAAATTAAAGAGTGTAGGGAAGAGGAAGACAAACACAAGAATTTATACTGGTTCGGCAACAACCCGTGCCTACATCCAATCCCCAAGCGACCTACAGTCCTTGAGATTTCTTTTCAACCTTGTAAAATCCTTTACAAGCAAAGATCCACAAGGGATGTACCCTCCCTTGTTCTCTTTGAACAACCAAGTGGATGTACCCTCCACTTGAACTGATCCACAAGAGATGTACCTTCTCTTGTTCTCAGTTACAACAACCCAAGTAGATGTACCCTCTACTTGTACCACAAAGGATGTACCTTCCAATGTGTTAAGACAAAGTTCTCAGGCGGTTAGTCCTTTGAAACTTTGTGAAGGGGAAACAAAAGATATCTCAGGCGGTTAGTCCTTTGTGTAGAAGCAAGCTTCATGATTGAATCAAGAATGAGCCATGAATCAAGATTGATTCAAGGTGTTTTGATGATAACAAAGAAGATGACAAAAAGCCCAAGAGAATGACTTCAAGATTAAGTCAAGAACAATTCAAGAATCAAGTTTCAAGAATCAAGAATCAAGAATAATCAAGATCAAGATTCAAGACTCAAGATTCAAGAATCAAGAAAAGACTCAATCAAGATAAGTACTAAATTTTTTTTCAAAACATTGAGTAGCACATGAAGTTTTCACAGAAGCTTTTACCAAAGAGTTTTTACTCTCTGGTAATCGATTACCAATTTACTGTAATCGATTACCAGTAGCAAAGTTTGTTTTCAAAAGCTTTCAAACTGAATTTACAACGTTCCAATTAATTTCAAAATGGTGTAATCGATTACAAGATTTTGGTAATCGATTACCAGTGTGTTTGAACATTGAAATTCAAATTCAATTGTGAAGAGTCACATCTTTCCACAAAAATGCTTTGCATAATCGATTACAATGATTTGGTAATCGATTACTAGTGATAAGTTTTGAATAAAAATCAAAAGATGTAACTCTTCCAATGGTTTTCAAGTTTTTCTAAAGGTTATAACTCTTCTAATAGTTTTCTTGACCAGACATGAAGAGTCTATAAAAGCAAGACCTTGACTTGCATTTTAGAATTCATTCATAACAATTATTACAATCCTTTACAATCTTTGAATCTCTTTGAACATCTTCTTCTTCTTCCTTTGCCAAAAGCTTTCTAAAGTTTTTTGGTTTTCCAAAGCTTGAAAACAAAAATGTGCCATTCATCTTTTTCATTCCCTTCTCTCTTTGCCAAAAAGAATTCGCCAAGGACTAACCGCCTGAATTCTTTTTGTCTCTCTTCTCCCTTTTCCAAAAGAACGAAGGACTAACCGCTTGAATTCTTTTGTGTCTCCCTTCTCCCTTGTCAAAGAATTCAAAACGACACAGTCTGAGAATTCTTTTAATTCTTCCCTTTCCCATAAACAAAAGATTTCAAAGGACTAACCGCCTGAGAATTCTTTTGTTTCCCCCTTCACAAAGTTTCAAAGGACTAACCGCCTGAGAACTTTGTCTTAACACATTGGAGGGTACATCCTTTGTGGTACAAGTAGAGGGTACATCTACTTGGGTTGTTGTGACTGAGAACAAGAGAGGGTACATCTCTTGTGGATCAGTTTCAGTGGAGGGTACATCCACTAGGTTGTTCAAAGAGAACAAAGGAGGGTACATCCCTTGTGGATCTTTGCTTGTAAAGGATTTTACAAGGTTGAAAAGAAATCTCAAGAACCGCAGGTCGCTTGGGGACTGGATGTAGGCACGAGTTGTTGTCGAAAACTCTTGGGTTTGTTTTCTTCTTCCCTACACTCTTTATTTTTCGCTGTGCACTTTAATTATCGCTTTTACTTTTGGTTAAAGTCTCTATTTCTGTTCTTTACTTTCTAATAAAAGCATAATTGAATCTAGTAACATTAAGAATGATAGATTTTTAATTAGTAAAGGTTCATTAATAATTAATTCAACCCCCCTTCTTAATTATTCCAAGGTCACTTGATCCAACAAGTGGTATCAGAGCAGGTATCTTGTAGAAAGTTTAACCACTTCAAGATTCATGGCCTCTTCAAAATCTTTGTTTCCTGAAGGAAATTCCATTCATAGACCACCTATCTTCAATGGTGAGGGTTACCACTATTGGAAAACCCGTATGCAAATTTTCATTGAAGCCATAGATTTAAACATTTGGGAAGCAATAGAAATAGGACCTTACATACCCACTGTAGTAGATGTAAGCACAAGTACCACAACACAAAAACCTAGAGATAAGTGGACAGAAGAAGATAGAAGAAGAATCCAATATGATCTTAAAGCCCAAAACATTATTACTTCAGCCCTAGGAATAAATGAGTATTTTAGAGTGTCAAACTGCACAAATGCCAAGGAGATGTGGGATACTCTCCAACTTACACATGAAGGCACCACTGATGTAAAAAGATCTAGAGTAAATACCCTTACACATGAATATGAATTGTTTAGGATGAACCCTAATGAAAACATTCATAGCATGCAGAAAAGATTTACACATATAGTTAACCATCTTGCCTGTTTAGGAAAAATCTTCCCTAATGAAGATCTAATTAATAAAGTTTTAAGATGCTTAAGTAGGGAATGGCAGCCCAAGGTAACTGCTATTTCTGAAAGTAAAGATCTCTCTTCTATGTCTCTTGCTACTTTGTTTGGAAAATTGCAGGAACATGAAATGGAACTCCAACGTCTTAATCAAAATGAAGAAACCGACAAAAAGAAGAGAAGTATAGCACTTAAAGCCTCATCATCAATACAAGAAGAAAATGAAGAAGAAGATTCAGATGATGAAAAGACTTCTCACTTTTTGTGAAAAAGTTCCAGAAATTTGTCAAGAGAAGAAGAATCAAGAGGCGTCAGAACTTCAACAATGGAAGAAGATCACAAGAAGACTCTCAAGTTCTTAGATGTTACAAATGCAAGCAACTTGGTCACATCAAAGCTAATTGTCCTTCAAATGAAGAATGACCTAAGAAAAGTGATAAGAAAAGGTATGATGAAAGAAGGACCAAGAAGGCCTACATTGCATGGGATGACAATGATTCATCCGACGGTTCAGAGAAGGAGATCAACCTTCTAACCAAGGATTATGAGAGTGATGAGAACATTTCTCAAGAAGATTAAGTAAAAAGCAAAAAGTATGTCTTTCATCTTTGAATATCTAGATACCTTTAATCATGAAAAAGGTAACATCAAAACCTTTCTCTTTTGGAAGTTTATTTTGGTTGAAATTTTCTTTTCAATTAATTTGATTATTATGACTAAATTTTTTTTTATTTGTTTGTCTTGATTGATTGAAATTGTGAGTATGTGTTTATATGTTCTTGATTGAGTTAATTTTTCTTTCTCAAAGCATGAAGTCTCCTTTAGAAATTTAATAATATTTATGATCTTTACTCTTTAATACTTGAGTTGAGTTGATTATTATGATAGAATTGAATATATATATATATATATATATATATATATATATATATATATATATATATATATATATATATATATATTTCCTTTAAATAATTATGCATGATTTTGAATATGATATGTGAATTACTTGATTAAGATTCATTCATAAAGTATTTTTTAATATATATTTTCTTTAAGAAAGTTTTTTGACATTCATTCAAATCCCTTTTCCCTTAAAAGTCAGTCAGCCTTTATTTTTGGCTAAAATGCTTTTTGGTAATCGATTACCATATTAGTGTAATCGATTACAAAATTCTGTAATCAATTACAACGCGTCCCTGCCCCTATATATTCAAAATTCAAAATTAGAAATCTGCATCTTCTCTCTTTTTTCAAAAACCCTCGTTCCCAATTCTCCTTTTTGCCATATCTCACTCATTTCTTGCCCAAATCACTCCCCACCACTACTAAAAAAAAAAAGCTTTCTACATCGCCCAATTAACATCGGTTATAGCTAAAACCGATGTTAACAAAAGCGTGGTGGCATTTTTGTAATTAAATGGAGTTACTTAACATCGGTTTTAGAAAAACCGATGTTAACTAATTCATGTTAACATCGGTTATTTAAAAAACCGATGTTAACATGATGTTAAGATGAATATGGTAACATCGGTTTGGGCAAAACCGATGTTAAGTTCATAGAGTTAACATCGGTTTTGAGGAAGCCGATGTTAAGGAGTTAATTTTAACATCGGTTTGTTAAAAAACCGATGTAATGTATTTGATGTTAACATCGGTTTTGTAAAAACCGATGTTAACTATATTCAGTTAACATCGGTTATCCATTAAAAACCGATGTTGCTATGTTTATAAGTTAAAAAAAATTGAGATTTCACAAGCCGTGCGCGCTCGAAAACCTTGCCCTCCCTCTTCTCTTTGTCATCCTCCTGCCTGAAATCACTCCTCTTTCTCCTCTCGCCTGAAATCTGCCGGAAACCGCTCCCTCGACACCCATATTGTCGTCGGTCGAAGCCACAGAACCCCCTACACTGCCGGAAAACCCACATTGTCCTCGCTAGAACCCACAGAACCCCCTACAGTGCCGGAAAACCCATATTGTCATCGCTGGAACCCCACAGAACCCACATTGTCCTGGGTCGAAGAAAACCCTACATACACTGTTGCTACTAGGGTGCTGAAACACTCGTCGCTGCTCAAAGGTCAAAGCTTTCTCCGCGAGGTACGTAGGTTAAATTCGTTTATGCTAAGTTTTCTTGTGAGTGGTTTGACCCGAATTGAGAGTGGCATCAGATAATAAACAAAAGGTTTTTGTTTGCGATTCTACAGGCTCCGTTGACGTGCGTGTGTTGTTGGGTTCTCTTGATCAAGGTAACACTAACTTGCATACTTCATTTGACCTATTTTATTTTTTCTGGGTAGTAATAAGTAATGTTGCATGATTTTTAGTAACGTGTTATTCTGTTTGCACTATAACAGAGAATGAACCATGATTTCTGTAGATGGATCCACAGGGGTCTTGAAATTGCCTGCAATTGCTTTAACATTTTACTGTCCAACAGATGGGGCTTGACTGTTGTTGTTTGAACATATTTTTTGTTTCTTGAGCAAGTAATGCTTAAGTATAGATAAAGCTCCCTCCATTTCTTAGAAGACACCCCTACCTTGCAAGTATTTTGTTAAATAATGTTATTGAAGTAAATTTTTTATTTGATTTAATTAAATAAATGTTTAGTATTTTGTTCTTTCCTATTAGTCTGTTGATAGGTAACTGGAATAAAAGAAAAGCTAGGTGTCTGTTGATGGTGTTTTTATCTTTGTAGGTACATTCCTTTTGTGAAGCCTTTGTTCTATTAGTTTATGTTTTTGAACATTTGAATTTAATATAAAACTACATTTATCCTAGGCATTTATTAGGGCATATTTATTTGGCTGCTTAGGGTCACGTTCACCAAGAGTTAGGCATTTTCAGCCATGATAAACTGTTAATCTTAGCAGTTTTTTATTGTCTACAAATCATGATCTTTTACTTTTATCATTCACAAGATCACAACTCATGTTGGATGTAATAGAAGTTTGAGTTATACCGTGATGATTCACTTGTGATTTCTTTATCCTAATTTCTCATTTTCATGTATAGGTTATCTAGGTCAACAGAGAACTAGAGGTGAAGAAGTGGTCAAATTTGGTCGTCCAATAAGTAACTGTTTTTTCATTGAATTTTGATGCTTTGTGATGCAATCCTATCCCGCAAGGGCATTGGGTAGAAGACTCCAAGTAGATTGGGCTAAAGATCCAAGGGTAGGCCCTAGGGTTCTCATGAGCCTTAGGGTAGATTTCGAGCCCATGGGCTAAGTATGAGCCCGCTTATCTTTGTAAATATTAGAATAGGTTTTTCCTTCGTTTGGGCCTTGTATTTTGGCCATTCTAGTAGTATAGGGTTTTAGCCTTGTATTTCGGGGCATTTTGAGTAGTCTTTGTAGTAAGGACTTTTTTTTGTATTTTCATGTTTTCTTTTGTCATGGGGGTGAGCTTAGCTATTATAAAGGGTGTGTAGCTAAGTTCTAGCTTCTCATCTCAAGGAGGTGAGCTTAGCTATTAGAGAGGTATGTGTAGCTAAGCTCTAGCTTCTTTAGGAATCTTCTTAAGGAAGCTTCTCAAGGAGGTGAGCTTAGTTATGAGAGGGGTGTGTGTAGCTAAGCTCTAGCTTCTTAAGGAAGTTTTCTCAAAGAAGCTTCTCAAGGAAGTTTTCTCAAGAAAGCTTCTCAAGGAAGCTACCTAGTCTATAAATAGAAGCATGTGTAACACTTGTTGCAACTTTGATGAATGAGAGTCTTGTGAGACACAACTCAAAGTTCAACTTCTCTCCCTTTTTCTTCCTTCAATTTCGTGCTCCCCCCTCTCTCTTTCTCTCCCTCTTTCTTTTCCTCCATTGAAGCATCCTCTCCAAGCTTCTTATCCAAGGCTTATCTTGGTGGTGAAGCTCCTTCTTCCAAGGCTTATTCCCTAGTGGATGGCGCCTCCTCTCTCCTCTTCTCCTTTGTCTTCCGCTGCATCTCCATGGTGGAAAATCACCATTAAAGGACCTCATTGAAGCTCAAAGATCCAGCCTCCATAGAAGCCCCACAAGCAAGCTTCCATCAAGTGGTAATCAGAGCACAAGAGCTTCAAGTAGGTGCTCCTTAAACCTACATTAATTTTTTTTCTTTACCTTCTCTTCCATTGTTGTTTCTTCATTTTTCTCCGTGGAGAGAGATATTGGTGGTTAGTTTAAATAACTGGATGAAAGGGTTGTAAAAATAATTTTAATAAAAGGAAAAAAGGAAAGAATCTAGAAAATTGTAGTCCTATTGAAATAAAGGAAACTTAGATGAGCATAAAGAGAATGATAAATTACTAGAATGCATGAGAAAGTGTTGGAGATAGATATATTTTTTTACAAATTGTACCATCTTCCTCTCTATATATTGGTATTAAGGGATTTATTAATTGAAACAAATGGTTTTTTTTTATTTATACTTTTCAAGCATTTAGAAGAAAAAATGTAAGATTAGGAGATGTCTTTGAGCTGATTTTGGTTCAAAAGAGAGAAGAGAGTGAGTTGGTTATTCTTCCATGCTTAATTTGTTGGTTTTCTGATAGTAATCTTTCTGGTTCTCTTATTCGGTTTCCATCTAGCTGTGAATCAGTTATCATCTTGGAATATTAAATATTAGCAGTTCTTAAATTTTTAGTGTAAGTTTTTTTTTTTTTATCGGCAAAGATAAATAATATATATTGAAAGAAGTACCAGAGGTACTTATAATACAAAGAAGATCCATATAAATGGTTCCACAATCAGACATTGATATTCTGAGGGGGAACCAAGCTATGGATACAAAATGCATATGAATTTACATGTATAAATCTCATAACTATGCAATCCCCTGTTGATACATAAAACTTTGTGGTAGATTACTTGACCAGTGATTGAAATGCACTGTGAAATCCTTCTCAAAACCCCTAAGCCAAGACCATAGAAGGAATATGGCTTCTTCAAACAGCTTATTAGCATCAAAATTCGCATTAGAGAAGACTATATTATTCCTAAGTTTCCAAATGGACCAGGTTAAAGCTAGCCACCAACAATGCCATCTATTATTTCTTACACCAGTAGGTTGAACACCCAAATGATGAAGGAAGTGCTACTGTGGGCTTAATGGAAAAGCACCCTTAACTTGCAGGCATGACATGGTTTCCCACCATATGGGTTGAACTTTGCTGCAATGAAAGAAAAGATGGGATGCATCCTCTTGTTGGGTTCTGCAGAGAGGACAAAGTGAATCTGTGAGTTGAATCTGTCTTCTCTGCAAGTTTTTTCTTGTCGGCAGCCTATCTCTTAATAATTCAAGCAACTGGCAATTCAAGTAGGTGGCTGCCTGCTGCTTCCAAAGGTCAGTTTGACCAAAAGCTCCAAAAGTGCTCTTGGCAAAATTAATTTTAAGGCCAGATGCAAGTTCAAAGGACCTTAGGACAGCCTTAATTGTTTTGACATTCTCCATGTCTGCTTCCCCCAAAAAGATAGTATCATCTGCAAACTGTAAAAGACTGATTTCCACTTTATTGGATCCCACTTGATATGCCTTGTACATATTCTCCTCCTTAGCTTTTCTGATCAGACCATTCAGCCCTCCTTAGCTTTTAGTGTAAGTAAAATATAATTATGAGATTTTCAATTAAGTTGCCTATTACCATGCTACTTTTTTTTTTGGAAGGCAAAAATATGTATATTATTAATAAACAGAACAGTACCAGAGGTACTGAAAAAAACAGATACAAGACACAAAAGTGTCACCTTCCAAAAAGCAAACAAAACCCACCACAAGGACCCCAATACATATAACCAGAAATTTAACCAAAGGCCA